>NC_069502.1:781552867-781837867 GCF_027579735.1 Bombina bombina | reverse complement strand
CCGTAGCAGTAGGCTTAGAGGCAGCAGACTCCAACCCAGAAAGTTCACCCTCTGAAGCCTCAGAGCATGACTCATCCTCGGATAACAGAGCCGGAACAGATCCATTAAAGCACATGATGACCCCTGGGCAGGAGAGCTATGTTTAACCTTTCACTTGCCTTTAGCAGGGTGAGGTAATGCACTGAGGGCCTCAGACACCGCCATTTTTAACTGCGCAGTAAAATTTGATAATAAAAGGCTCCCTCCAGATGGAGGATCAGGCATGCTACGGGAAGCTGCGTGTGTAGAAGGAGATGACTGATGGGTATGCACCTCATTTGAAGGCGAGTCCTCAGAGGTGGATGGTTCAGTGGTACTAAAGGGGTTAACCTTCTTAGACCTAATAACGTTTTCAAGGCATGTGGAACATAGTTAAGAGGGTGGGCATACCAAGGCCTCTTCACAATATAAACAGGTATTACAATTTGTAATAGAGGGAGTACCCTCTAATATCTCAGAATCCTCCATAGCTTAAGCTAATGACAGTAGGACACAGAAAATAAAACAATCTTTTTTTATTTCTCAAAAAACTGCACCTTTATACTCCCAATGGCTGGGGCATTTACCACCTCCTAGACCCAGACAATACAGAGAAAAAGCGGTCTTCTCCGACAGCCAGCTCGGTCACGAAAGAGGAAATGAAAGCGAGACCACTCCCGGTCACATGGTGCGCAAGGTAGGTTCACCCCTGCTATGAGAAAAAAAACATAACTTATGTAAGAACTTACCTGATAAATTCATTTCTTTCATATTGGCAAGAGTCCATGAGCTAGTGACATATGGAATATACAATCCTACCAGGAGGGGCAAAGTTTCCCAAACCTAAAAATGCCTATAAATACACCCCTCACCACACCCACAATTCAGTTTAATGAATAGCCAAGCAGTGGGGTGATAAAGAAAGGAGTAGAAAGCATCAACAAAGGAATTTGGAAATAATTGTGCTTTATACAAAAAATCATAACCACCATAAAAAGGGTGGGCCTCATTGACTCTTGCCAATATGAAAGAAATGAATTTATCAGGTAAGTTCTTACATAAATTATGTTTTCTTTCATGTAATTGGCAAGTCCATGAGCTAGTGACATATGGGATATCAATACCCAAGATGTGGAGTCTCCCACTCAAGAGTCACTAGAGAGGGAGGGAATAAAAATAAAAACAGCCATATTCCGCTGAAAAGATTAATCCACAACCCCAAAAAAATGTTTATTTCATTTTTGAAAGAAAAAAAACTTAAAACAAAAGCAGAAGAATCAAACTGAAACAGCTGCCTGAAGAACTTTTCTACCAAAAGCTGCTTCCGAAGAAGCAAATACATCAAAACGGTAGAATTTAGTAAATGTATGCAAAGAGGACCGCTTTGCAAATCTGATAAACTGAAGCTTCATTCTTAAAAGCCCACGAAGTGGAGACTGATCTAGTAGAATGAGCTGTAAGTATCTGAGGCGGGGCCTGACCCGACTCCAAATAAGCTTGATGAATCAAAAAGTTTCAAGCAAGAAGCCAAGGAAATAGCAGAAGCCTTCTGACCTTTCCTATGACCATAAAATAAAACAAATAGACTGGAAGTCTTCCTGAAATCTTTATTAGCTTCCACATAATATTTCAAAGCTCTTACCACATCCAAAGAATGTAAGGATCTCTCCAAAGAATCCGTAGGATTAGGACATAAGGAAGGGACAACAATTTCTAAACTAATGTTGTTAGAATTCACAACCTTAGGTAAAAATTGAAAAGAAGTCCGCAAAACTGCCTTTTCCTGATGAAAAATCAGAAAAGGAGACTCACAAGAAAGAGCAGATAGCTCAGAAACTCTTCTAACAGAAGAGATAGCCAAAATGAAAAACACTTTCCAAGAAAGTAGTTTAATGTCCACGAATGCATAGGCTCAAATGGAGGAGCCTGTAAAGCCTTCAGAACCAAATTAAGACTCCAAGGAGGAGAAATTGATTTAATGACAGGCTTAATACGAACTAAAGCCTGTACAAAACAGTGAATATCAGGAAGTATAGCAATCTTTCTGTGAAATAAAACAGAAAGAGCGGAGATTTGACCTTTCAAGGAACTTGTAGACAAACCCTTATCCAAACCATCCTGAAGGAACTGTAAAATTCTAGGAAATCTAAAAGAATGCCAGGAGAATTTATGAGAAGAACACCATGAAATGTAAGTCTTCCAAACTCTATAATAAATCTTTCTAGAGACTGATTTACGAGCTTGTAACATAGTATTAATCACTGAGTCAGAGATACCTCTATGACTTAGAACTAAGCGTTCTATTTCCATACCTTCAAATTTAATGATTTGAGATCCTGATGGAAAAACAGACCTTGAGATAGTAGGTCCGGCCGTAACGGAAGTGGCAAAGGCGGGCAACTGGACATCCGAACCAGATCTGCATACCAAAACCTGTGTGGCCATGCTGGAGCCACCAGCAACACAAAAGACTGTTCCATGATGATTTTGGAGATCACTCTTGGAAGGAGAACTAGAGGCGGGAAGATGTAAGCAGGATGATAACACCAAGGAAGTGTCAGTGCATCCACTGTTTCTGCCTGAACATCCCTGGACCTGGACAGGTATCTGGGAAGTTTCATGTTTAGATGAGAGGCCATGAGATCTATCTCTGGAAGACCCCACATCTGAACAATCTGAGAAAACACATCTGGATGGAGAGACCACTCCCCTGGATGTAAAGTCTGGCGGCTGAGATAATCCGCCTCCCAAATGTCTACACCTGGGATATGCACCGCAGAGATTAGACAGGAGCTGGATTCCGCCCAAGCAAGTATCCGAGATACTTCTTTCATAGCTTGGGGACTGTGAGTCCCACCCTGATGATTGACATAAGCCACAGTTGTGATATTGTCTGTCTGAAAACAAATGAACGGTTCTCTCTTTAGCAGAGGCCAAAACAGAAGAGCCCTGAGAATTGCGAGGAGTTCTAAAATATTTATTGGTAATCTCGCCTCTTGAGATTTCCAAACCCCTTGTGCTGTCAGAGATCCCCAAACAGCTCCCCAACCGGAAAGACTCGCATCTGTTGATATCACAGTCCAGGTTGGCCGAACAAAAGAAGCCCCTTGAACCAAACAATGGTGATCTATCCACCATGCCAGAGAGTGTCGTACATTGGGATTCAAGGATATTAATTGTGATATCTTTGTATAATCCCTGCACCATTGATTCAGCATGCAAAGCTGTAGAGGTCTCATGTGAAAACAAGCAAAGGGGATCGTGTCCGATGCTGCAGAATCGGAATATGAAGGTATGCATCCTGCAAGTCTATTGTGGACATATAATGTCCTTGTAGTCACCATCTTGAAAGATGGTACTCTTATATAACGATTCAAATTTTTCAGATCCAGAACTGGTCTGAATAAATTTTCCTTTCTTTGGTACAATGAATAGGTTTGAATAAAACCCCAAACCTTTTTCCTGAGGAGGAACTGGCATGATTACCTGTAATGATCAGCAATTTGATTGCTGTTTCTTTAGTCTGATTATGAGTATTCTCTGGTAAATAGTTTGTATGTATCATGTGATTAAGTCTGTCTGCTAGTGAGGAGACAGAGTCTTAATCACCTGGATTAATGTAGCCCGGAATATTAACCTCAAAATTATAAGTAGTAAGATCAGGTGAATTATATCTGGGTCCAGAGATAAGTTTGTACTATGTAAACTTTTAGATAATAAGTAGCAGTTTATATAGGTTTGTGACAGATAAGTGAGGTCCCCTTTAAGGTAATACTGTGCCTTTAAATAATACACCTTGCGGTAAAGATAAGTTCACAGTGTGGAGTATAATGTTTCAGCTTGCTGGCCCTTTAAATAATACACCTTGTGGTAAAGATAAGTTCAAAGTGTTAAGTTTACTGTTTCAGCTTGCTGGCCCTTTAAATAATACACCTTGTGGTAAAGATAAGTTCACAGTGTTAAGTTTACTGTTTCAGCTTGCTGGGCCTTTAAATAATACACCTTGCAGTAAAGATTTGTAAACAGTATTAAGAATACTGTATCAGCTTGCTGCGCTGTTAAACATTACACCATACGGTATAGATAAGTTCACAGTCTTAACGGCAATACTAACACTTGTATACGGAACCTGGCTCTAGCAGCTGTGTGCGTGCAGCTTCTCTGATCCTCTCTGCAGATTGCGGCCTGTGTCTGTTAAGCTGGAAGTTGTTAGAGCGGCGTGCGTGCTGCAGTTGCAACAGGTGACTTCTGCTTTAGATGAGAAGTAGCTTCAGTTGAAGGAGACAGAGCTAATCACAGAACAAGTGATACTCTGTTTTAGACAAGTAACAAGAAAGGCTGGAGAGTGAGTGGGTATCAACCTTCAATAAACCAGCAAGGGTGTATGGGAAATGGAAAGCTTTTAAAGGAAAAGAGAGCCAGATAATTGATTCTTAAGGTGGTATGTGAGATGTAGTAACATAAGTTAAGGTGGAACTGAGGAGTTCATGACACATCCCCCCCTCAAAAGAACCTCAAGGAGGTGTCAAGGCGCTGGACGATCAGGATGCCTACGGTGGAACACAGACACCAGACGGGGAGCCGATAGATTGGATGCCGGCTCCCAGGAATCCTCAGATGAGTCATACCCCGACCAGCGGACAAGGTATTGGAGTTCACCGTGATACCTTCGGGAGTCGACTATAGAATGTACTTCGTATTCGGGGTCAGGTGTAGGAGATTCCGGAGGAGATGGAGAGACATGGGTAGAGGGATCACAGGGTTTGACAAGTGACACATGAAATGTGGGATGTATACGGTAAGTTGCTGGGAGTTGTAGGGTAACAGTGACAGGGTTGCTTATAGCCACTATTGGGAAGGGTCCCACAAACAGTTTATTGAATTTCCTACAGGGTGTAGGTAATTTAAGATTTTTGGTGGCGAGCCAAACTAAGTCACCCACTTTGTAGGCGGGTTGGGGACGATGGCGTAGGTCGTAGTATCGTTTCTGGGTGGCTTGTGCTTGCTTGATGTTCTCTTGTATGACAGTATAGGTCTGTTTAATGGAGTTGACCAAGTCATTTACTTGTGGACAGGGACTGTTTGCAGGAGGTAGCGGGTGAAAACGAGGGTGCCTTCCTGAGTTGACATAAAAGGGTGAAAATCCTGTGGATGAATTAGTAGTGTTATTGAAAGAAAATTCAGCCTGGGGAAGGAGCGAAGCCCAAGAGTCGTGTTTATGGGAGCAAAAACATCTCAGGTATTGCTCCAACCATTGGTTGGTACGTTCACACAGCCCATTTGTTTGCGGGTGGTACGATGTAGTCAGGTGTTGCTGAATGCCAAGAGATTGACATAGGGATCTCCAAAACTTGGATGTAAATTGCGACCCTCTGTCACTGAGTACAGATACTGGAAGGCCATGCAGTCGAACAATCTCTTTGATAAATAGATCTGCAGTCTGCTGTGCTGTAGGAAGTGAAGCTGTAGGAATGAAGTGGGCCATTCTAGAGAACAGGTCAACTACGACAAAGATGACAGTCATGCCACAGGAGCTTGGAAGATCAACAATAAAATCCATAGAGATGTATGCCCACGGATAGTCTGGTAAGGGTATGTTTTGCAATAGGCCCAGAGGGAGTTGATGAGATGGTTTACAGGTTTGACAGGTGGAACAGGAACTTATATATTGTTTTACTGAGTGTCTCATAGAAGGCCACCAGAAGTGCCTTTGTAGAAGGTCATAGGTCTTATGTATTCCCAAATGACCAGCTAAGGAGGAATCATGAGTTATAGATAACACTTTTGTCCGGAGAGATGGTGGTATGTAATATCTTGACTTATTACAGAGGATACCGTTTTGATCAGGGGTGAGAGGGTAAAGTAGCCTTTGTTGTATCCAGTTGTTGTTGGTTCTTTAATTCAGTGCTATCAGGTGAGAGTACACCAATTATGGATGTAACGGGAACTATTGTTGAGTTGGGATGAGCAGTGGAAGGCTTAATATCTTTTCGAGACAGAGCGTCCGCCTTACCGTTTCTTGAACCAGGTCGATATGTGATGGTGAAATTGAATCGTGAAAAGTACAAGCTCCACCTGAGCTGACGAGCTGACAAAGTACGACTAGTTTGAAGATATTGTAGGTTTTTATGGTCCGTATAAATTACTATTGGATGTTCTGCGCCCTCCAGCAAATGTCTCCACTGGTCAAATGAAGTCTTAATTGCGAGAAGCTCCTTTTCCCCCACTGGATAGTTGAGTTCAGCAGGTGTAAGGAGTCTGGAGAAGTAACACAATGGGTGCAAAGGATCTTTTGGTAAGAGTCTCTGGGATAGAATAGATCCGATGGCGTATTTGGACGCATCCACTTCCAATACGAATTGTGCTTTGCTGTTGGGAATGTGCAGTACTGGTGAAGTAACAAATAGAGATTTAAGGAGTTCAAATGCCTTTTGAGTTTCTGGAGTCCAGATGAATGGCTTAGAGGTCCTAGTCAGGTTAGTGAGTGGCCTAGCAATGGCTGCAAAATTGCAGATAAAGCGCCTGTAAAAATTGGCGAAGCCTAAGAACCGCTGGACTTCTTTTATGTTGGAAGGTATAGGCCAAGTGGTGATGGCAGAGATTTTACTATCCTCCATAGATATCCTGCTATTGCTAATGCGATAGCCAAGAAATGATACTTCATTTACATGGAAGAGACACTTCTCTAACTTGACATACAGCTTATGTGTCTGTAATCTGGATAACACTAACCTGACGTATTTGACATGTTCAGAGAAAGAGGAAGAATAGATAAGAATATCGTCTAGAAAGACCACCAGGAAAGTGTCGAGGATGTCCCTAAAGATATCATTAATGAAATTCTGGAATGTTGCCGGAGCATTACACAACCCGAATGGCATAACTGTATATTCGAAAAGACCATACCTGGTCCTAAATGCAGTCAGCCACTCGTCTCCGGACCTTATTCTTACAAGGTTGTAGGCGCCCCTAAGATCAAGTTTAGTAAAAATAGTGGCGCCTCTTAACCTCTCAATTAACTCGGGAATGAGAGGCAAAGGGTACCTGTTCTTTTTAGTACGCTTGTTTAATTCCCGATAATCTATTATCGGACGTAAAGACCCATCCTTGTTTTTCACGAAAAAAATGCCGGCACCGGCAGGGGAGGTGGAAGGGCGAATAAATCCTTTTTTTAGATTATTAGTGATATAGGTTTTTAAATGAGCCAATTCAGGTCTAGAAAGAGGATAGATGTGGCCATAGGGAATGGTTGCCCCGGGAAGTAAGTCTATGGGGCAATCGTAAGGCCTATGTGGGGGCAACGACTCGGCTTCTGTTTTATTGAAGACAGCAGAGAAGTCAAGATATTGTGTAGGAATAGGAGATGAGGAAGTAGTGAACAGGTGAGTGTTTGGAAAACAAGTTGAGACACAGTAGGGAGAGGAGAATGAAATGGTGAGGGTATCCCAATGTACCACAGGTTGGTGTAGTTGAAGCCAAGTGATTCCCAGAACAATAGGGTAAATGGGAGAAGAAATAATATCAAAGGAGATAGTTTCAGTGTGACCAGGTGGAGAGGAAACGAGTAAAGGAATAGTCTGTTGAGACACTGGACCAGATGCTAAATGCGAACCATCAATGACTTTTATAGGCAAAGGTGTGCTTTTAAACTGAAAGGGTATTTTATTTAACTCAACCAAACGTAAATCAATAAAGTTGGCGCAAGCGCCTGTATCGATGATTGCGTTACACTCTATCCTGTGTCGGTCCCACTGCAAAAGCAAGGGAATGGTAAGGTAAGCTGTAGCAGTGGTTTTTGTGTGGAAACAATGTTTTATGTTATGGATCTTACCTATCTTCTGCTTTAGTAATAGAGGGCACTCCTTAACTTCATGACCAGTACCTGCGCAGTACATACATAAATTCGCAGTTCGGCGTCTAGCCTTTTCCTGCGGGGTAAGTGGACCCCTAATAAAACTGATGTCCATGGGTTGGTCGGAGGGTGGACCAACGGTTGGAGGAGTTGGCAGTACCCTGCGAACAGGTGCTGTAGATGGGCTTCTTTCCTGCTTCCTCTCTCTAAGGCGTCTGTCAATTGTAATCGTGAGGGCATAAAGGTCGTCAAGACGATCCGGTATACCAATCTTGGCGAGCTCATCCTTGATCTCCTCTGCAAGTCCGAGACGGTATTGGTTTTTTAGAGATACCTCATTCCAGATTGAATCTCTAGCCCAGATTCTAAATCTGGTAATGTACTCTTCTACCGGTGCTTTAGACTGCTTTAAGTTCCTGAGTTTACTTTCTGCAGTTATTTGACGGTAGGGGTCATCGTAGAGGCCTGATAATGCCTTTAGGAAAGCATCCAGGGAATTTAGAATGGGGTCCTGGGTCTCATAAAAGGAGTCGGCCCAGGCCCTGGGTTCTCCCCTGAGATAGGAGAGTATGGTTAGAACCTTGGACCTATCAGTTGCATATGTCCTAGGACGAAGGTCAAAAAGCAAGAGGCATGCATTCCTAAACTGCCTAAATGTGGAACGATCTCCAGAAAATTTCTCTGGGTAGGAGACTTGGGGTTCTGCTTGATGATCAGTTCCAGAGTTCCTATTTGACAATGCTTCCCTTAAACAGGCTTTGAGACTCTGGTTTTCTACCTGCAGCTCTCTAAAAGCCTGTGTCAGACTATCCAAACGCTGATTTAGGGTATGGATTTGTGATGTCAGGTCACTGGGCTCCATTATCAAATATAGATTTTAAGGCTGGTTTATTATGTAATGATCAGCAATTTGATTGCTGTTTCTTTAGTCTGATTATGAGTATTCTCTGGTAAATAGTTTGTATGTATCATGTGATTAAGTCTGTCTGCTAGTGAGGAGACAGAGTCTTAATCACCTGGATTAATGTAGCCCGGAATATTCACCTCAAAATTATAAGTAGTAAGATCAGGTGAATTATATCTGGGTCCAGAGATAAGTTTGTACTATGTAAACTTTTAGATAATAAGTAGCAGTTTATATAGGTTTGTGACAGATAAGTGAGGTCCCCTTTAAGGTAATACTGTGCCTTTAAATAATACACCTTGCGGTAAAGATAAGTTCACAGTGTGGAGTATAATGTTTCAGCTTGCTGGCCCTTTAAATAATACACCTTGTGGTAAAGATAAGTTCACAGTGTTAAGTTTACTGTTTCAGCTTGCTGGCCCTTTAAATAATACACCTTGTGGTAAAGATAAGTTCACAGTGTTAAGTTTACTGTTTCAGCTTGCTGGGCCTTTAAATAATACACCTTGCAGTAAAGATTTGTAAACAGTGTTAAGAATACTGTATCAGCTTGCTGCGCTGTTAAACATTACACCATACGGTATAGATAAGTTCACAGTCTTAACGGCAATGCTAACACTTGTATACGGAACCTGGCTCTAGCAGCTGTGTGCGTGCTGCAGTTGCAACAGGTGACTTCTGCTTTAGATGAGAAGTAGCTTCAGTTGAAGGAGACAGAGCTAATCACAGAACAAGTGATACTCTGTTTTAGACAAGTAACAAGAAAGGCTGGAGAGTGAGTGGGTATCAACCTTCAATAAACCAGCAAGGGTGTATGGGAAATGGAAAGCTTTTAAAGGAAAAGAGAGCCAGATAATTGATTCTTAAGGTGGTATGTGAGATGTAGTAACATAAGTTAAGGTGGAACTGAGGAGTTCATGACATTACCCCTGAAGACTCCAGGTCTGAAACACACTTTTACAGGGATGCGTGAGAGAAAAAATCTTCTCACAGGAGGTCTTACTTTGAATCCTATTCAATACCCTTGAGAGATAATGCTCTGAATCCAATGATTTTGGACAGATTTTATCCAAAAATCCTTGAAAAACCTTAATCTGCCCCTACCAGCTGAGCTGGAATGAGGGCCACACCTTCATGCGGACTTAGGGGCAGACTTTGGTTTCCTTAATGGCTTGGATTTATTCCAATTTGAGGAAGGCTTCCAATTGGAAGCAGATTCCTTGGGAAGAGGATTGAGTTTTTGTTCCTTATTCTGACGAAAGGAACAAAAACAGTTAGAAGCCTTAGATTTACCCTTAGGTTTTTTAATCCTGAGGCAGAAAAACTCCTTTTCCTCCAGTGATAGTTGAAATAATAGAATCCAACTGAGAAGCAAATAAATTATTACCTTGGAAAGAAAGAGATAGTAATCTAGATTTAGATGTCATATCAGCATTCCAAGATTTAAGCCACAAAGCTCTTCTAGCTAATACAGCTAAAGACATGGATCTAACATCAATTTTGATAATATCAAAAATGGCATCACAAATAAAATGATTAGCATGTTGCAGTATGCGAGTAATGCTAGATATGTCAGGATCCAATTTTCGTTGCGCTAAATTCTCCAACCAAAAAGTTGAGGCAGCCGCAACATCAGCCAAAGAAATAGCAGGTCTGAGAAGATGACCTGAATATAAATAGGCCTTCCTTAGATAAGATTCAAGCTTCCTATCTAAAGGATCCTTAAAGGAAGTATTATCTTCCATAGGAATAGTGGTACGTTTAGCAAGAGTAGAAATAGCCCCATCAACTTTGGGGATTTTTTCCCAAAACTCTATAGATTTTGCTGGTAAAGGATACCATTTTTTAAACCTTGAAGAAGGAATAAAAGAAGTACCTGGCTTATTCCATTCCCTAGAAATCATATCAGAAATAGCCGCAGGAATAGGAAAAACTCCTGGGGAAACCACAGGAGGTTTAAAAACAGCATTTAAACGTTTATTAGACTGAACGTCAATAGGACTGCTTACCTCAATATCCAAAGTAATTAACACTTCTTTTAATAAAGAACGCATATACTCTATTTTAAATAAATGAGTAGATTTGTTAGTGTCAATGTCTGAGGAAGGATCTTCTGAATCAGAAAGATCCTCATCAGAAGAGGATAAATTATTATGTTGCTGGTCATTTGAAATTTCATCAGCTAAATGAGAAGTTTTAAAAGACCTTTTACGTTTATTAGAAGGTGGAAATGCAGAGAAAGCCTTCAGAATAGAATCAGAAACAAATTCTTTAAAATTTACAGGTATATCATGAACATTAGAAGTTGAAGGAACTGCAACTGGCAATGTACTATTACTGATGGAAACACTATCTGCATGTAAAAGTTTATCATGACAACTATTACAAATGACATTTGGTGGAATAATTTCTACACTTTTACAACAAATGCACTTAGCTTTGGTAGACCCAATGTCAGGCAGCAATGTTCCAGCAGAAACTTCTGAGACAGGATCAGATTGGGACATCTTGCTCAATGTAAGAGAAAAAACAACATATAAAGCAAAATGATCTATTTCCTTATATGACAGTTTCAGGAATGGGAAAAAATGCAAAAGCATAGGTCTCTGATAGAGAAAAAAGCAAGAGGCAAACATCAATGGGGTATTGAAATAATGAAAAAAATTTGGCACCAAGTATGACGCACAACGTAACGTAAACTTTTTTGGCACCAAAAATAACCGGAAATGACACACTCGCGTCACTAATGACGCTGCCGTGTGAAAGGTCTCGGCGTCACGTATGACGCCGGAAATGACAAAGTCATAAACGTACTTTTCGCGCCAAAAATATTTTCACGCCAAGAATGACGCAATAAAGTTTAGCATTTGACGCACCCGCAGGCCTAATGCCCGCAATAGCAAGAAGTAGCCAATTGAAAAAAAGACTAAACCCCAGGTAAGAAATAAATTTCTTAAAATGTTTAAATTCCCCAAATATGAAACTGACAGTCTGCTGAAGGAAATACATGAACCTGACTCATGGCAAATATAAGTACAATACATATATTTAGAAGTTTATATAAATGCATAAAGTGCCAAACCATAGCTGAGCTGTCTTAAGTAATAAAAAACATACTTACCAAAAGACACCCATCCACATATAGCAGATAGCCAAACCAGTACTAAAACAGTCAGTTATTAGTAGAGGTAATGGTAAATTGAGAGTATATCGTCAATCTGAAAAGGGAGGTAGGAGATGAATCTCTACAACCGATAATAGAGAACCTATGAAATAGACCCCCGTTAGGGAAATCATCGTATTCAAATAAGTGATACTCCCTTCACGTCCCTCTGACATTCGCTGTACTCTGAGAGGAATCGGGCTTCAACAATGCTGAGAAGCGCATATCAACGTAGAAATCGATAACTGTTCCTTGTTGACGTTAGTAGCGATACACATCTGCTGTGAATCCTATTGGTCATTCCATCACATGATGACGCAACTTGTTGACATCTCGTCATTGGCTCACAGCACACCATGTGATCAGACTCCCATCCAATAGTGATATATTCACTCGCCAGGAGAATTTAATAGAATTGCAACATTGTATTTATAATAATATACTTTTGTATCCAATTGAAGCATATGATTATATTTGATGTAGTAGCGTCAGACATTCTGGGGATTATGTTTTATGAGATTGTTGGTTTTGCATATATGTATTTTATTAATAGCACTAGGATGGCGTGAATTTTAATGGGGGAGGGGTTTTTAATATGTATTCGTGATTGGATCCTTGTGTGCATATAAGGCTAGCACATTCATTGCTTTACTATCAGCCTGATTAAACAGTGTATAACTGTGAAACGCATCACTGTGTATCTATGTGTTTGTTACAATAAACACAACTTTTTAACCTTATTGTTTTTTTGCACACTTGTCGTATTTGATATATGATGCAGTTGGGATAGCTGGCATTTTTACCCAATACCTTAGATCCATAATCTGCAGCTGGTTACCGGATTGACACACGCTACTTGGTTCCTGACACAGGAGGCGAGTTAGCCGGATTACTCTAAAAGATCTGGCCTGCATGTACAGCACTTTATAGTTCTCCACTAAATGTGAGATAATCTATAAATCTTTAAATTTGAGTCAATTGTTTGACAAGATGTTATTACTCTATGTGGTGCCTTTTTTTTATTTACTTTATATTTTACACTTGTATTAACTACAACATATAAAAGCTTTGTAGACATAAACCAAGTAAAAATTCTAAATAAACTAATCAGTCCTTAAAGGGATGCTGAACTCACAAATTTTTGTTCATAATTAAGATAAAGCATGCAATTTTAAGCAAACTTTCTAATTTACTCTTATTATCATTTTTTCTTAATTCTTTTGGTATATTTATTTGAAAAAGCAAGATTACAGAAATACAATATGAGTTACATAAATGTAATACCGTATAACATAATATACAAACATTTATATAAGGAAATTAGTACAAAATCAACGCTGAAAAGGTTACATTTCTATATGTATTATAACATTACTCACAGCATTCATTCCTTGTCCATAGAAAGGAACCACTGCGTGGGCTGCATCTCCCATTAGAACACATTTAGAGTCTATACAAAAGGTGGAGCATTTTACTGAAATCAGTGATTGAGCTGGCAGTAGAAAGAAATCTTCTTTTAATTTGTGCCTTAAAGGAAATAATAAGACAAGTTAAATATAATACATTGGTTATAATCATGTTAATTTATTAGAATCATTAGTTATACTGATAAAAGAAAATATTTGTATATAGTTATTTAACATTATTTACAACAACACAGATACAATACTTGGTTTAAATATTTCACAGATTATTCAAAACCTTTTTGTAAGATAGACCTTCTAATTTTGATTTAAGACTTCGCTGATGTTTGATACAAATATACTTTATCTCTTCTCACAGTTCAATTTGTGCCACTAGGTAATATTACTAAACTGCAAAACTAAACATTTTCACAAATTCACAATTTTGCATACTTAACAAAATCCATTCATAACCTATGAGAAATACTTCACTTTGCCACCATGAGGAGGCAAAGACAACCCAAACAAAGCATCAAATATCCCTCCAACTTCCCCTACCCTCTCATTTGTTCAAGCTGATAAGGAAAAGTAGAGAGTTAAAAAGGGGTACAGAGGTGCCATAAGACTGCCACCACTACATTAATTCAGGGTGGGTTTATGGACTCTCACTGCCAAGAAAGAAAATAATTTATATTATTTAAGCTTAAATTATGTTTTCTTTCTAATGGCAGTGAGAATCCATGAAATCCATTCATAACCTATAGGAAACCAATACCCAAGCAGTGGAGTCCACAAAAATTTAGGGAGGGAAAGGTAGGGGAGGCAGTCCTAAGAACTAGGTACCACTGCTTGAAGAACCTTTCTCCCAAAGGATGCCTCTGTTGAGGCAAAAACATCAAATCTGTAAAATTTTGTGAAAGTGTGCAATGAGCACAAAGTAGCCCCCTTACATATGTTTTCCACTGAAGCCTCATTTTTGAAGGCCCAGGAGGAAGACACTGAGTAGAATGTGCCGCAATCCATGGTGGAGGCTGCTTACCCGCTTCAATATAAGCCATGCAAATTAAACTTCTGAGTCAGTAGGATAGATAAACAGCTGTGGCTTTTTGAGCTTTGTGCTTACCAGAATGCATGACAAACAAGAAAGATAATTGACGAAATTCCTTGGTAGCATGAAGATTGATGTCAATGCTCTAGCCACATCCAGATTATGCAGTTGCCTCTCCATAGAGGAAGAAGGATTGGGACAAAGAGATGGAACAATAGTTTCTTTATTGATATTGTGACTTGAAGAACCTTAGATAAAAAACATCTTTGCCCAAAGTACAGCCTTATCCAAATAGAACACTAGATATGGTGGATCACACTGGAGGGCAGACAATTCTAAAACTCTACGAACAGAGGAAATAGCTAACAGAAACAACACTTTCCAAGTGAGTAACGTGATATTAATAAAATGCATAGGCTCAAATGAAGCCTGTTGAGGAACTCTAAGAACAAGATTAAGGCTCCATGGAGGATAAACAGGTTTGAAAACAGGTCTAGTTCTAGCAATAGCTTGAACAAATGACTGAACTCCTGGCAAACGAGCCAACCTCTTATGCAACAAAACAGAAAGAGCAGAAATCTGACATTTAAGAGAACTAGCCAACAAGCCCTTCTCTAAACCATCCTGTAAAAACTGAAGCATGCGCTGGGTCTTTACCTTGTGCCAAGGAAACCCATGGTCTGCCCACCATGACAGATAAGCCCTCCACACCTTGGACACATCTAGTACTAAACACATCTAGTAACAGGCTTTCTGGCCTGAACCAAAGTTTCAATCACTGCCTGAGAATCCTCTCTGGGACAAAACTAAGCGTTCAATCCCCATGCAGTCAGCCTCAGAGAATCTAGATTTTGATAGAATGGACCCTGTGCTAGCAGGTCCTGTCTCTGAGGTAGCTGCCATGGAGTAAAAGATGACATTCTCACGTGATCTGCATACTAAGTCCTGTGTGGAGCTAACAGGATCACTGGAATTCCCTCCTGCTTAATTCAAGCATCTCTCGTACTCTACCCATATCTTCACATTTCGGCATTGAGACAGGAAACCATCCAATCTATCTCCGGACACCCTCACCTGCTGGTGATCTCGCAAAACACCTCCTGGTTTAGTGACTATTCCCCAGAGTGCAGAGTCTGTCTGATAAGAAAGTCTGCTTCCCAATTGTCCACACCTGGAATCTGGATATTTGGCATTGATATGTCTCTGCGCATTGAAGGATCTGAGACACTTATCGCATTGCCAGAGAACTGCGAGTTTTATCCTTGTCCTGGGGGCAGAAAAACTAAATTTATGCTTACCTGATAAATTTATTTCTCTTGTGGTGTATCCAGTCCACGGATTCATCCATTACTTGTGGGATATTCTCCTTCCCAACAGGAAGCTGCAAGAGGATCACCCACAGCAGAGCTGTCTATATAGCTCCTCCCCTAACTGCCACCTCCCAGTCATTCGACCGAAGACAAGCAAGAGAAAGGAGAAACTATAGGGTGCAGTGGTGACTGTAGTTTAAAAATGAAAAAACACCTGCCTTAAAATGACAGGGCGGGCCGTGGACTGGATACACCACAAGAGAAATAAATTTATCAGGTAAGCATAAATTTTGTTTTCTCTTGTAAGGTGTATCCAGTCCACGGATTCATCCATTACTTGTGGGATACCAATACCAAAGCTATAGGACACGGATGAAGAGAGGGACAAGGCAGGCACTTAAACGGAAGGCACCACTGCCTGTAAGAAGGATTAGGACACAGTGACGGAACAACAATCTCTTGATTGATATTCTTATTGGATAACTACCTTATCTGCATGGAACTCTGAAACTCTTCGAGCCGAAGAGATAGCTACCAAGAACAGAACTTTCCAAGATAAAAGCTTGATATCTATGGAATGCAGAGGTTCAAACGGAACCCCTTGAAGAAATTTAAGAACTAAATTTAAACTCCATGGCGGAGCAACAGGTTTAAACACAGGCTTGATTCTAACTAAAGCCTGACAAAACGCCTGAACGTCTGGAACATCCGCCAGACGCTTGTGCAAAAGAATAGACAGAGCAGAAATCTGTCCCTTTAAGGAACTAGCTGACAATCCCTTCTCCAATCCTTCTTGGAGAAAAGACAATATCCTGGGAATCCTAACTTTACTCCATGAGTAACCCTTGGATTCACACCAATGAAGATATTTACACCATATCTTATGATAGATTTTCCTGGTGACAGGCTTTCGAGCCTGAATTAAGGTATCAATGACCGACTCGGAAAAAACATGTTTTGACAAAATCAAGCGTTCAATCTCCAAGCAGTCAGACGCAGAGAAATTAGATTTGGATGTTTGAAGGGACCTTGAAGTAGAAGGTCCTGCCTTAGCGGCAGAGTCCAAGGTGGAAAGGATGACATGTCCAACAGATCTGCGTACCAAGTCCTGCGTGGCCACGCAGGAGCTATCAAAATCACCGAAGCTCTCTCCTGCTTGATCTTGGCAATCAGACGAGGGAGCAGAGGAAACGGTGGAAACACATAAGCCAGGTTGAAAGACCAAGGCGCTGCTAGAGCATCTATCAGCGCTGCCTTGGGATCCCTGGACCTGAACCCGTAACAAGGAAGCTTGGCGTTCTGACGAGACGCCATGAGATCCAGTTCTGGTTTGCCCCAAAGTTGAATCAACTGTGCAAACACCTCCGGATGGAGTTCCCACTCGCCCGGATTAAAAGTCTGTCGACTTAGAAAATCCGCCTCCCAGTTCTCTACTCCTGGGATATGGATAGCTGATAGATGGCAAGAGTGAACCTCTGTCCATAGAATTATTTTTGAAACCTCCAACATTGCTAGGGAACTCCTTGATCCCCCTTGATGGTTGATGTAAGCTACAGTCGTGATGTTGTCCGACTGAAATCTGATGAACCTGACCGCAGCTAGCTGAGGCCAAGCCTGAAGAGCATTGAATATCGCTCTCAGTTCCAGAATGTTTATCGGACGGAGTGTCTCCTCCTGAGTCCACAAGCTCTGAGCCTTCAGGGAGTTCCAGACTACACCCCAGTCCAGAAGGCTGTCATCTGTCGTTAATATTGTCCAATCTGGCCTGTGGAAGGTCATACCCTTGGAGAGATGGACCCGAGATAACCACCAGAGAAGAGAATCCCTGGTCTCTTGATCCAGATTTAGTACAGGAGACAAATCTGTGTAATCCCCATTCCACTGACTGAACATGCAGAGTTGCAGCGGTCTGAGATGTAGGCGGACAAACTGCACTATGTCCATTGCTGCTACCATTAAGCCGATTACTTCCATACACTGAGCCACTGAAGGGCGAGAAGTAGAATAAAGAACATGGCAGGAATTTAGAAGTTTTGACAACCTGGCCTCTGTCAGGTAAATCTTCATTTCTACAGAATCTATCAGAGTTCCCAGGAAGGAAACTCTTGTGAAAGGGGATAGAGAACTTTTTTCTTCGTTCACTTTCCACCCATGCAACCTCAGAAATGCCAGAACAATGTCCGTGTGAGACCTGGCAACTTGAAAAGTCGACGCCTGTATCAGAATGTCGTCTGAGTAAGGGGCTACTGCTATAGCCCGCGGCCTTAGGACCGCCAGAAGGGACCCTAGAACCTTTGTAAAGATTCTTGGTGCCGTGGCCAACCAGAAGGGAAGAGCCACAAACTGGTAGTGCCTGTATTGACCCTCCTGGATCATAGGAAGGATGGTTCGAATAGTCTCCATCTTGAAGGATGGGACTCTGAGAAATTTGTTTAAGATCTTGAGATCTAAGATTGGTCTGAATGTTCCCTCTTTCTTGGGAACAACAAACAGATTTGAATAAAAGCCCTGTCCCTGTTCCTCCTGCGGAACTGGGTGGATCACTCCCATAACTAGGAGGTCTTGAACACAATGTAAGAATGCTTCTCTCTTTATCTGGTTTGCAGATAAAAGTGAGAGATGAAATCTCCCTTTTGGGGGAGAGGTTTTGAATTCTAGAAGATAACCCTTGGACACAATTTTCAATGCCCAGGGATCCTGGACATCTCTTGCCAAAGCCTGGGCGAAGAGATAGAGTCTGCCCCCTACTAGATCCGTTTCCGGATCGGGGGCTGCTCCTTCATGCTGTCTTAGAGGCAGCAGCAAGCTTCTTGGCCTGTTTCCCCTTGTTCCAAGCCTGGTTAGGTCTCCAGACTGGCTTATACTGGGCAAAAGTTCCCTCTTTTTTTGTGTTAGAGGAAGTTGAAGCTGCGCCACTCTTGAAGTTTCGAAAGGGTCAAAAACTAGACTGTTTGGTACTTAATTTGTTGGACCTGTCTTGAAGAAGGGCGTGACCTTTTCCTCCAGTGATGTCAGAAATAATCTTCTTCAGTCCAGGCCCGAAAAGGATCTGTCCTTTGAAGGGAATGTTGAGAAGTTTAGACTTTGAAGTCACGTCAGCTGACCAGGATTTAAGCCTGAATGAATTGGCTAGCTTAAGGGCCCTAAGCTTGTCAATAAAATCTTCCAACAGGGTTTCAACCTGTAGAGCCTCCTCTAGGGACTCAAACCAGAAAGCCGCGGCAGCAGTGACTGGGGCAATGCATGCAAGAGGCTGGAGAATAAAACCTTGTTGAATAAAAATTTTCTTAAGGTAACCCTCTAATTTTTTATCCATTGGATCTAGAAAAGCACAACTGTCCTCGACAGGGATAGTGGTACGCTTAGCTAAAGTAGAAACTGCTCCCTCCACCTTAGAGACCGTCTGCCATAAGTCCCGTCTAGCGGCGTCTATAGGAAACATCTTTTTAAAAACAGGAGGGGGAGAGAACGGTACACCTGGTCTATCCCATTCCTTAGTAATAATTTCAGAAAACCTTTTAGGGATTGGAAAAACATCAGTGTAAGTAGGTACTGCATAGTATTTATCCAATCTACATAATTTCTCAGGGACTACAATAGTGTCACAGTCGTCCAGAGTTGCTAAAACCTCCCTGAGCAATACGCGGAGGTGTTCAAGCTTAAATTTAAATGTAGACATATCAGAATCAGATTGAAGTATCTTCCCTGAATCAGAAAAATCACGCACAGATTGAAGCTCCCCTGCTTCAGCTTCATTATATTGTGAGGGTGTATCAGAGATAGCTACTAAAGCGTCAGAGAGCTCTGTATTTATTCTAGTCCCAGAGCTGTCTCGCTTTCCTTGCAATCCTGGCAGTTTAGATAATACCTCTGTAAGGGTATGATTCATAACTGCCACCATGTCTTGCAAGGTATACGCAATGGGCGCGCTAGATGTACTTGGCGTCCCCTGAGCGGGATTTAGAGAATCTGACACATGGGGAGAGTTAGACGGCATAACTTCCTCCTTGTCAATTTCTTCTGGTGATACATTTTTTAAAGCCAGACTATGGTCTTTGTAATCTATAGTAAAATCAGTGCATTTGGTACACATTCTAAGAGGGGGTTCCACAATGGCTTCTAAACATAATGAACAATGAGTTTCCTCTATGTCAGACATGTTTAAACAGACTAGTAATGAGACCAGCAAGCTTGGAAAACACTTTAATAACTGTGAACAAGCAAAAAATAAAAATGGTACTGTGCCTTTAAGAGAAAAAAACAATCACAGAAACTGCTAAAACAGTGAAAAAAGCAGTAAATCTTACGACATTTTTACAGTGTGTATAATAGGCTGAAAGAGCATTGCACCCACTTGCAAATGGATGATTAACCCCTTAGTTTCAAAACCGGATAAAAAAAACATATAAACGTTTTTAAACAGTCACAACAAACTGCCACAGCTCTACTGTGGCCCTACCTGCCCATACAACGACTTTGGAAGGCACAAAAACCCCTTAGAGAGGTCCTATATGTTCAGGGGACTCCTTCAGGGAAGCTGGATGTCTGAAGCTGCAAAAACTAATGGAAAATAGGCCCCTCCCAACCTGTACTCACAGTGAGAGGGCCTTAAAAAACTATCCCTAGGCAAAATCTAGTCAGCCATGTGGAAAAACTGGGCCCCAATATAAAGTTTTATCACCAATATGAAATAAACGTTTATACACCTCAAGCAAACGTTATATCTATTCAGTAATGTGAGTAAATAATAAAAATATTACCCTTTACAGCAAGCATGATACCAGTCGTTATTAAATCACTGTAATCAGGCTTACCTTAAATAAATCCGGTATTGTCAGCATTTTCTAGCTTATCATTTCTCTAGAAAAAATTAAAACTGCACATACCTCAGAGCAGGAGACCCTGCACGCTATTCCCCCAGCTGAAGTTACCCATCTCTTCAGTTATGTGTGAGAACAGCAATGGATCTTAGTTACAACCTGCTAAGATCATCAAAGACCACAGGCAGACTCTTCTTCAACTTTCTGCCTGAGGCTAAAATAGTACAACTCCGGTACCATTTGAAAATAACAAACTTTTGATTGAAGATAAACTACATTAATGCACCACATCTCTCTAGCTGCTTCCCTTGTCGAGAGCTGCAAGAGAATGACTAGGAGGTGGCAGTTAGGGGAGGAGCTATATAGACAGCTCTGCTGTGGGTGATCCTCTTGCAGCTTCTTGTTGGGAAGGAGAATATCCCACAAGTAATGGATGAATCCGTGGACTGGATACACCTTACAAGAGAAAGCCCCCTTACTGCCAGTGACAGTAGAAATAATAGAATCCAGGCCTGGGCAGTATAAGGTCTTGCCCTTAAAGGCCAGAGATAGAAGCCACAACTTGGAAACCATGTTAGCTAACCAGGCATACATTAAAACCAGAGGTCTTAGCATTGAGAAAAATGATTTGGAAACTTGCGTCACAAATAAAGGAATTGGCAGTTTATAATATCTTGAATATCTTCCAAGGGAGATTCCACCAAAATCAGATCAGATAAGGTGTCACACCAAAAGGTAGCAGCCCCAGCCACTTCTGCAATACCTACTGCAGGCTGGAAAAGCAAGCCTCCTTGAAGAAAAACCTCTCTCAGGTATCCCTCTAATTTCCTATCCACATGATCCTTAAAAGATGTACTATCCTCTAGAGGTATAGTAGTGTGTTTAGCCACAGTGGAAATTGCAGTACTGCCTCCTACTGCTGGCAAGGTGAAGTATTTATGAGGACAAAAGGATCTGATCGCTGTTTTAAAATCTAAATTTTACTTTAGATAATAGTTTTAAATGCTAGAAGCTCACATATAAAATGGACGAAGAACATGAACTGACTTACACAATTCAGCCTGAAAGCCGTAGTCATAGCCATAACGCTCAATACATACACTGGTATTTAAGGCGGCTAAAATGTTACAATTGGTTTATTCAAAAAACTAAACTCCACCCCTATTGTTTCAAAATCGCAGATACTTAGACATATACAAATTTTACAGCACACATTTGAAAAATGATGTTAATATAGATAAAATCTTAAAGGGACAGTCAACACTTCATTTAACATGATTTGATATTGAAAATAAAAAAACGGAGATCTGCCTGCACTATACCCCTCCTGCCTTGCCGCCTTGCTTCTGTCCTAATCAGCGTCGCTAACTACTCTAATACCCGGTAAATATGGCAGCCGAACTCCCCCCACCGTTACATAGCTGCCTTCTTCTTCAACTGATAAGCAAATCAGAATCCAGTCCTAGGACAGAAATTGCAGGCGCGTGCAAAACGCCTTGTGTTAGTTTGTTTTTAATAAACTGAAGTTGTTTTTACAACTTTGTCATCATGAACTTTATTCATATCATATTCGATTCCCTTGGAGCAGCTGTAAAAGTGAGTAAAGGTAATAGTGAAACCTTACCTGGCTTTATTCACTGAAAGTGGGATCAAATTGGGATCAACATTACAAGCACTGCTGTATTAACGAGAGGATAGCTTGCTGGACAGCTATAAGAGTCCAGATTGCATCTGTGGCACTTCTCAAGTGCCTTATACATAGTAAGTAGTATTCGTCTTGTGCGTATGATATACCAACATCACTGGTTGGCATGTTTTTTATGTTATGAGCTTGCAGGGTAGTATAGATAATTCAATGTGTACTATTATGGTAGTGCTGAGGGGTCGGAAGATGGTCAATCTGAGCCTCATGGTTAGTTGATGTTATGTGAAACACAGCTGTGGAAGTGTGTTGCTGTAATAACTGCGCCCACCTCTGCTATATACGCCACATATATGAAAGCCTGTAGATGTTGGCAGTTAGGTTCTTTGCAGGCTTGTGGCTGATTTAACAAAATGTTAAATGTGTGTGCGCCTCCCAGCTTCAGGATGTTGGGCTTCCCCTCTGCTGCAAGTTATACTCCAGCAGCCCTCCTAAGTATAATTGTCCCCCTTTGCCGCCTAAATTTATCAGACCCCTTTTTATTTATTTATTATTTATTTTTATTATCATTTTCCCTCCTTCCTTCTCCCTTTCCTTTGGCCTACGGGAAATTTATTAGGGGTATAATAAGAGGCTGGATCCTGCCCGCAGTTTGTCAGGCACTGCAAAGTAAGGTATGTTTACTGACCAGCTAGGTGAGTCCTCCCTGTGTCCAGCACAGCAAGAGGGTTAATGTCTTTTGTACTTAATTGGGGAGTTAAGAAATCCTCTCACAGGACCGTGTGCCAAACTCGCCTGCTCTATTATGTGTGCAAGGTTTCCGTGCAGGCCTTCCGGTACAGGCCTCCACTCTGGCCGCGTCGGCGCCACCTGTGATACTGCACCAAGAGTGTACAGACTAGTGGACAGCTCCGTTTCTCCTGGGCTGTGAGTTATGATCTGCTGCCCACTTGCAATGCGGTGTCCTTGGTGTTCCGGCTTGGACCCGGTGACAGGAAGCGAATATGCGGCTCTACCGGTTCTTGCCGTGGGTGGAATGTGGCCCCTCCAACTTTTTTCTCCCCATGCCTTTAGAAGCTGAAGGTGATGGGGGACTCTCTCAATATTTTTTTTTTACAGTGATATCTGGCTTTGTGAAAGGGTTTGAGTGGTGTGGGCTTTGGAGCTCTTTACTTACACAACCATTTCCCTGCACGGCCAGGCTCCACCCCCATTATAACCATTTTAACTGATTTAATAAATTTAACGTTCTATTGGTGATCCTATTTGCTTTCCTAGTGCCCTCTTAAAATGATAAATAGTTTTATGTCACTAATAAACACTTTAATATATATAATATATAAGGAAATAAATTGAGTAATGTATACTGTGAAATCCACAGCTAAGTCCCCAATTCAGTCCACAGACTAATATTAAATGTTTCGTCTGAGATGACACACCACCTTCGAGAAGACGCCAGCTATCCCCTGCTGCCACTCCGGTTGTGAGTCACAGCACTGCGCAGTATGCACTGATGGTATACGGAACAGCAGGAATGGCACTAAAAGAGCCTGCGGCGTGAGCGTAGAGCACGCAAACCGCTGCAGAATCTATTGTGCATAATGGAGCTGACAGCGTGTGCACTCCCTAAGCCATGCCGGTCCAACTGTGTAAGCATAAGTGCTCCCTTTCCCTGGTAGCTTTACAATCATACCGCCTGTGCGAAGCTATGAACACTTATGGCTAGGCATTTTAAACAGCCCCAGCACTCACACTGCAGCAGCATGCACCAGTTCTGAATGGCAAGTCCAATCGGAGGACCCGACGCCGCTTCTATGGTGTCATACACCAACATAAAAGGAAACAGCTGACAAAGCGACCTCCAATCTGAGGTCTCTTATGTAAGTCATAATTGCCCCCAAATATGTGGCCAGGTGAATTATTTCCCTTGGTGTCTTTGCCACCTCCTGGTGGTCAGGTGAAGTATTTACCTTGCTGCAACTTTTCTCAAGCCCAGAGAGTGCTGTCTTCTATTAACCTATATATATATATATATATATATATATATTATATATATATATATACACATACATACACACACACACATATATATATATATATATATATATATATATATATATATATATATATATATATATACATACACACACACATATATATATAAAAACACACACACACACACAAGTAGCTCCAATTCTCATACCTTCCTATTAATTCAATGGAGTCTGGAAAATGTGTCTTGAAAAAATCTATCACTTGTTCTTCTGTTCTTAGTTCTTCAAAGTTTTCAAATGGCATGAAGAGAGTGCATGTGAAAGACTTATCCTGTTGAAGTAAAAAAAAAGAATTAAAATTCTTAAATTCAATGAGTAAGTAAGCATTATAATATGATACATTTTTTAGAAACAATCTATTGCGAAATAACAAAAAATGAAATACCTTGCCTTTTATCTAAAGCACTATTTTATTTATTATTAACAAAACCTTATGGCCCAGATTACAAGCGGAGCCCTACTGATAGCTCAGGGTTGATAAATCGGCCCCATACTCTGAATTTCAAATAAGCAGTAGATTTTTTTCCTGACAGATTTATTTTTTCTCTCATTTTCCGGCCCCCCTGTATCTCGTGACAGACATCAGCCAATCACAGACTAGTATATGTATACAATGTAAGCTTTTTATTTATATAAAAAGAGTGCTGAATTCCATCTCTATATCAGGATAATAGGCTGGTATCCTGATTTATCTTTCTTTCCCCTTTTGTTGTCTTTTTAGGACATATTACTGATCCCTTACAAGGGTGATCTACTGACATTTTAACCTCTTCTCATATGTGTTTGCTATGTAAGGAAGTGTTGGTGCCCCCCATACTCCGCTTTGTAACCTATGTGCTGTATCTTTTGCTAGACCATGTTGTTGGTAGTGTTGCAATTGTGGCACAGTACTCAGGGATTCATTACCCATCGAGGGTATTCTGAGGACTGTTTACTTTTCAATTTCACAACTGATGACTTGTCATGCCTCCGCCAGTTAAATGCAAACATATGCAGTTAAATACAAATGTATGCCTCCTCACACTGCTTACACTGAATCTGGTTAATTGTTTTTGCTTTTAGGAGATTATTGAATAAAATAATTTTTTACTTAAACGATTTTGGATCCCTTGAGGTCTTACGGAGTGCAGAATACTTGGAGATTAAAAGGCCAGAAAGACAATTTTACAGGCCCTTGGCTCATCTGGAACATCCCTAAGGATGTTAAAGGGACACTCAAGTCAAAATAAACTTTTATGACTCAGATAGAGCAGCGGTTTTATGTAAAAATGCTTTATTAGCCAAATAGCAAAAATAAAAAATATATTAGGCAAAACTATGGACATATTTAAAACCTTCTCTTCTTAAAACACATGTACACAAGTTTATAAAAGGTGCTAATAACGTCCTGTATATGTAGTATTATGGACTAACTTATATACGGCTTAATGATTTCACAGAGATAAATAAGATTGTACGAGGCATTCATGTATAAACTTACATTTACCGTCCATGTTATTCTAAACTACTTGGGGCCTATTAATCAAAGTTCTTGCGGACCTGATCCGACAGTGCGGATCAGGTCCGCAAGACCTCGCTGAATGCGGAGAGCAATACGCTCTCCGTATTCAGCATTGCACTAGCAGCTCACAAGAGCTGCTGGTGCAACACCGCCCACTGCAGACTCGCGGCCAATGGGCCGCCAGCAGGGGGGTGTCAATCCTGTTCGCCTCATCAGAGCAGGCGGACAGGGTTATGGAGCAGCGGTCTTTAGACCGCTGCTTCATAACTGCTGTTTCTGGTGAGTCTGAAGACTCACCGGAAACAAGGGCCCACAAGCTCCGTTCGGAGCTTGATAAATGCGCCCCCTTGAGTGCAGGCACATATCTATTAGAACGCTGATCCCACAATCTAAGTTAGACTTTTTTATGGGATCTATGTCTGAGGCTTGATTTTGCGGATCACATATACAGGATGTGTGTATGGTGAATTTGGAAATTTACAAGGTCTCATATCTGTGGGGAGTGTATCAACTGACTAGAGAGCAGAAGGAGCTGTGGTCACTGTTTTGAACACTAATACAATTCCTATTGGCTCACACCGTGGTCCTATCACCCATCTCCTTACACATCACGTGTCATGCAATGTTTCCCATAGTGTATGAAGAGTCAGCGTTCTACTCAATATGTGCCGGCACTCGAGTATTTTTTCAGCAGGGGCAAAACATCAGGGGTCACTGGGTATCAACTGAGATAGGTTTAACTGGAGAGAGACAATGGCACTACTCTTATTAGCTCTGAAGGAACACTATAATTGGAAATTATTGGCGTATAGTCTCAGACTTGTGTACGCTTGTTGCTAGTGTTAGGAAGGTGCTGTGTATCAGAATACAGGTACTATGTTAGCGAATTCCAGCATGAAAAGTGGACAGCATACTTCAGTAAGCACTCTTATCCTTCTAGTATAGAGGTGATTGAACGAGTTAGGACATTTAAAATACAAACTGTACTCAATTTGATTAAAATGGGTAACAAATTCACGTAAAAAAGTTGCAGCAAGTAAGCATATGTGCAATCCTAAATTATGCCCTTTGATAAAGTGGTGTGAATTGATGATCTGGGACTATAGATGGGAAAATACAGAAAGTTATGTATAGGATTTGTATCAAAGGGCATAATATAGGATTGCACATATGCTTACTTGCTGCAACTGTTTTTAATATGAATTTGTTACCCATTTTAATCAAATTGAATAAAGTTTGTATTTTAAACGTCCTTACACGTTCAATCACCTCTATACTAGAAGGATAAGAGTGCTAACTGTGGTATCCTGTTCAGTTTTTATGATGGAATTTGTTATCAATTGATATAGGGACTACACATCTAGCATCTCCTTCAAGCCCTTTAGCCAGTAGTGGAACTCCCACAGGGGGGACCATTGGTGTCTTGGCTCTATCTGTATCATGTCAGGCATTTCTGTGTGCACCCCCCCAAAATGGGCTCATATTCAGCACTTGAAATGTCAACTAGTCCCAGATTAGCAGAATATTGCAGCAGACAAGGAAAAAAAAGTTTTAATATCATTAACATTGAGCAGGTTAGTAACGTTTTCACTCTGGGCTAGTAACATTTCACCCCGACCA
Source organism: Bombina bombina (assembly GCF_027579735.1). Classification (NCBI taxonomy): domain Eukaryota; kingdom Metazoa; phylum Chordata; class Amphibia; order Anura; family Bombinatoridae; genus Bombina; species Bombina bombina. Next base: position 781,810,532 of record NC_069502.1, on the reverse strand, counting down.
GCAAACTATAGAGATATTTTTCCACCGCTTGCTCATAGTATACAGACCGTATATGAATTTGCCTTTATAGTGGCATGGTTTCCAAGATGGCCGCCACAATGTTGTTGTGCAGAAAAATCTGCCCCAATATTTGTACAGGAAGGTTCAGCAAGTGCATATTCTCTAGACTGGAATAAGCAAGGGAAAGGACAACAAGTCGCAGCTCCTTTTGATGGTGCCTGTTAATGAGTTTGGGTGTCTTTTTGTGTGTGATTAAGATCCCTTGGATGCTTTGTGTGTGGATATCTCTGATAATGATTTGTGTATGTTATTGTCTATGTATGTATAAGGCCACTTGCATTGCAGACATCCCAACCTGCAAAAACTAATTTCAGGGAGGTGGGTTCACTGCTACTGCGCCGCCACCCCCCCTCCCTCCCAGTTATATATTGGACACCTTGAAACCCTAAATAAGATAGAGACTTATTAAAGTAGCTTTCCACTAAAGTCACGTTAAAAAAAAGTAGCTTTATTGCACAACCACATACAACAAACCTATTTTCCAGTGATTGTACACTTGTTGAATGCTTAAATATTTTAGAAAACAATGTTTAATTAGTGCAGTAAATAAGGTAGTATTTGTGTTTTTATGTTATTAGAATAAGTGGGGGCTTTTTGGTTACTGATGCATGCTTTGAGGGTTCTATATTGTCCCAGCAACTAAAGACATTCCTTAAAGAAACACTTTTCCGGATTTGGGCCACATTGGACCATGGCACTTGGAGTTTCAGGGAGATTGCATTCCATTTGCTGGCATCAGGGAGCCTCTATTACAATCAGGGAGACTCCCTGAACTTCAGGGAGAGTTGGGATGTCTGACATTGTAATAACCTCTTTATATTACATTTCCCTTTTTTACTATTTAATTGATAAAAAAACAGAATTTATGTTTACCTGATAATTTTCTTTCTCCTACGGTGTGTCCGGTCCACGGCTTCATGCTTACTTGTGGGAATATTCTCTTCCCTAACAGGAAATGGCAAAGAGAGCACAGCAAAAGCTGTCCATATAGCTCCCCCTCTGGCTCCGCCCCCCAGTCATTCGACCGATGGTTAGGAGAAAAAGGAGAAACTATAGGGTGTCGTGGTGACTGTAGTGTACAGAAATAAAATTTTTTAAACCTGACTAAAAGCCAGGGCGGGCCGTGGACCGGACACACCGTATGAGAAAGAAATTTATCAGGTAAACATAAATTCTGTTTTCTCCTACATTGGTGTGTCCGGTCCAAGGCTTCATCCTTACTTGTGGGAACCAATACCAAAGCTTTAGGACACGGATGAAGGGAGGGAACAAGTCAGGTTACCTAAACGGAAGGCACCACAGCTTGCAACACCTTTCTCCCAAAAACAGCCTCCGAAGAAGCATAAGTATCGAATTTGTAAAATTTGGCAAAAAGTATGCAGAGAAGACCAAGTTGCTGCCTTACAGATCTGATCAACAGAAGCCTAGTTCTTGAAGGCCCATGTGGAAGCCACAGCTCTAGTAGAGTGAGCTGTAATTCGTTCAGGAGGCTGCCGTCCGGCAGTCTCATAAGCCAATCGGATGATGCTTTTCAGCCAAAAGGAAAGAGAGGTAGCAGTAGTTTTCTGCCCTCTCCTCTTACCAGAATAAACGACAAACAAAGATGATGTTTGTCTGAAATCCTTTGTTGCTTCTAAATAGAATTTTAAAGCACGGACCACATCTAGGTTGTGTAACAAACGTTCCTTCTTTGAAACTGGATTCGGACATAGAGAAGGAACAACTATTTCCTGGTTAATATTCCTGTTGGAAACTACTTTTGGAAGAAAACAGGCTTGGTACGTAAAACTCCCTTATCTGCATGGAATACCAGATAGGGAGAAGTACACTGCAAAGCAGATAATTCAGAAACTCTTCTAGCAGAAGAAATAGCAACCAAAAAAAGAACTTTCCAAGATAGTAACTTAATATCCATGGAATGCAAAGGTTCAAATGGAACCCCTTGAAGAACTGAAAGAACTAAGTTTAGACTCCATGGAGGAGTCATAGGTCTGTAAACAGGCTTGATTCTGACTAACACCTGTACAAACGCTTGTACATCTGGCACGGCTGCCAGACATTTGTGCAACAAGACAGACGGAGCAGATATCTGTCCCTTTAGAGAACTAGCTGACAGACCTTTCTCCAAACCCTCTTGGAGAAAGGAAAGAATCCTAGGAATTTTGATTTTACTCCAAGAAAATCCCTTGGATTCGCACCAACGGATATATTTGTACCATATCTTATGGTAAATCTTCCTAGTCACAGGCTTTCTGGCTTGAACCAGAGTATCTATAACTGAATCTGAAAACCCACGCTTAGATAGAATCAAGCGTTCAATTTCCAAGTAGTCAGTTGCAGAGAGACTAGATTTGGATGTTCGAATGGAACTTGAACTAGAAGATCCTGTCTGAAAGGTAGCTTCCATGGTGGAGCCGATGACATATTCACCAGGTCTGCATACCAAGTCCTGCGTGGCCACGCAGGAGCTATTAGAATCACAGAGGCCTTCTCCTGTTTGATCCTGGCTACCAGCCTGGGAAGGAGAGGGAACGGTGGAAACACATAAGCTAGATTGAACGACCAAGGCGCCACTAATGCATCCACCAGTGTCGCCCTGGGATCCCAGGATCTGGACCCGTATCGAGGAACTTTGAAGTTCTGACGAGACGCCATCAGATCCATATCCGGTGTGCCCCATAGTTGAGTTAACTGGGCAAAGACCTCCGGGTGGAGTTCCCACTCCCCCGGATGGAAAGTCTGACGACTCAAATAATCCGCCTCCCAGTTGTCTACTCCTGGGATGTGGATTGCAGATAGGTGGCAGGAGTGATCCTCCGCCCATTTGATGATCTTGGATACCTCTGCCATCGCCAAGGAACTCTTTGTTCCCCCCTGATGGTTGATGTACGCTACAGTCGTCATGTTGTCCGACTGAAATCTTATGAATCTGGCCTTCGCTAGGTGAGGCCAGGCCAGGAGCGCATTGAATATAGCTCTCAGTTCCAAAATGTTTATCGGGAGAAGGGACTCTTCCCGAGACCATAGACCCTGAGCTTTCAGGGAGTCCCAGACCGCGCCCCAGCCTAAGAGACTGGCGTCGGTCGTGACGATGACCCACTCTGGTTTGCGGAAACTCATTCCCTGAGACAGGTGATCCTGAGTCAACCACCAGTGGATTGAGTCTCTGGTTACCTGGTCTACTTGAATCTGGGGAGACAAGTCTGACAATCCCCATTCCACTGTTTGAGCATGCACAGTTGCAATGGTCTTAGATGAATTTGAGCAAAAGGAACCACGTCCATTGCTGCAACCATTAATCCTATTACCTCCATGCACTGAGCTATGGAAGGCTGAGGAATAGATTGAAGAACTTGACAAGCGTTTAGAAGTTTTAATTTTCTGACCTCTGTCAGAAAAATCTTCATTTCTACAGAATCTATTATTGTTCCCAGAAAAGGAACCCTTGTGGACAGGGACAGGGAACTCTTTTCTAAGTTCACCTTCCACCCGTGAGACCTGAGAAAGGCTAATACAATGTCTGTATGAGCCCTTGTTCTGGAAAGGGACGACGCTTGGATTAGGATGTCGTCTAAATAAGGTGCCACCGCAATGCCCCTCGGTCTTAGAACTGCTAGTAGGGACCCTAGCACCTTTGTGAAAATTCTGGGAGCAGTGGCTAAACCAAACGGAACGAACTGGTAATGTTTGTCCAGAAAGGCGAACCTTAGGAACTGATGATGATCTTTGTGGATAGGAATGAAAGCACAACTGTCCTCAATGGGAATAGTTGTGCGCTTGGCCAACATAGAAACTGCCCCCTCAACCTTAGGGACTGTTTGCCATGCGTCCCTTCTGGGGTCGACAATGGGGAACATTTTCTTAAATATATGAGGTGGGACAAAAGGTATACCTGGTTTCTCCCACTCCTTGGTCACTATGTCCGCCACCCTCTTGGGTATCGGAAAGGCATCAGCGTGCACAGGGACCTCTAAGAATTTGTCCATTTTGCACAATTTCTCTGGAATCACCAAAGAGTCACAATCATCAAGAGTAGTTAGCACCTCCTTAAGCAGGGCGCGGAGATGTTCTAACTTAAATTTAAATGCCACGATATCAAGTTCTGCCTGCTGAGAAACTTTTCCTGAATCAGAAATTTCTCCCTCAGACAGACCCTCCCTCACTGCCAATTCAGACTGGTGTGAGGGTATAACAGATAAATTATCGTCAGCGCCCACTTGCTCATCCTCTGTATTTAAAACTGAGCAATCACGCTTTCTGGGAAATGCTGGCAGTTTGGATAAAAGATTTGCTATAGAATTATCCATTACTGCAGTTAATTGCTGCATAGTAACAAGCATTGGCGCGCTAGATGTACTAGGTATCGCCTGCGCGGGCAAAACTGGTGTTGACACAGAAGGAGAGGATGATGAACTATCCCCACTACCTTCATTTGAAGAATCATCTTGGGCAACCTTATTAAATGTGACAGTACTGTCCTTACTTTGTTTGGACGCCATGGCACGATTTGAACATACATTTAAAGGGGGAACCACCTTGGCCTCCATATACACAGAACATATGCTATCTGAAGGTATAGACATGTTAGACAGACTTTGGCAGGCTATTAATGCAATAAAACCGTTTTTAAACAAAACCGTTACTGTCTCTTTAAATAATAAAAAGAGCACACTTTATTTCTGAATGTTTGAAAAACTATGAAGGAAATATCCGATCTTTACAAAATTAGCACCCTAATGTCTTAATGCTTTGAAAGTATTGCACACCAAATTTCAAGTCTCTAACCCCTTAAATAAGCAAACCGGAGCTAATTGTTCAATTTACCAGTTTAAACCTACTACAGTCCCTGCCACAGCCTTTGCTGCGGCTTTTACCTTTCTTGGGGGTTATTCACCACAGAAATAAGCCTTCTTGAATTCGTTTTTATGGCCACAGGACCCTCTCACATGAAGCTGCATGCACTGCTTCTAGAAGTAACTGCGCAACTGAGGCGCGAAAATGAGGCCTCCTCCCTCTGCATACCAGAGTGAAGGGGCCTTCCTGACTAGATTAGGTGTCTAAACAACTGCCAGGCGTAATAAAAACGTTCCCCAAAAGTGTTTAAAAGTCACAAAACACCCCAAAAGTCATATAAATATTATATAAATCAATCGATTTAGCCCACAATAGTGTCAACCAGTATAGAGCCCATTTATAAGCCTTCATTCTGTTATGAGTCTGAGAAAATGGCTTACCGATCCCATAAGGGAAAATGACAGTCTTCTAGCATTACTATGTCTTGTTAGAAAAGAGACTAGTCATACCTGGAGCAGAAAAGTCTGCAAACTGTTCCCCCCAACTGAAGTTCTCTGGTTTCAACAGTCCTGCGTGGGAACAGCAATGGATTTTAGTTACTGTTGCTAAAATCATACTCCTCTTTTAACATCACTTTCTGTTGTAGAGTAAATAGTACAAACTGGCACTATTTTAAAATAACAAACTCTTGATAGAAGAAATAAAACTACAACTAACACCACATACTCTTTACCATCCCCGTGGAGATGCTACTTGTTCAGAGCGGCAAAGAGAATGACTGGGGGGCGGAGCCAGAGGGGGAGCTATATGGACAGCTTTTGCTGTGCTCTCTTTGTCATTTCCTGTTAGGGAAGAGAATATTCCCACAAGTAAGGATGAAGCCGTGGACCGGACACACCAATGTAGGAGAAAACAGAAGAGTGTTACAATATTTAAATGTTTTTTTTCATAAATCAAAACTAGTACATTATACTTGTCTATTTTTGGGTATAGTTAAATAAGAAAAGATGGGGGGGAGGGGTAGTATTGGCCTGCTCTGCCTTAAAATGCCTGAGCCTATTTTTGGTCACAATCTTTCCCTGGTCAGAGTTAGTTTTTGCCATTATGCAAGTTTAAACATGTCTTTTTGTGATAACAATAAGAAAAAAACAGAATTTATGCTTACCTGATAAATTACTTTCTCCAACGGTGTGTCCGGTCCACGGCGTCATCCATAACTTGTGGGAATATTCTCTTCCCCAACAGGAAATGGCAAAGAGCACAGCAAAAGCTGTCCATATAGTCCCTCCTAGGCTCCGCCCACCCCAGTCATTCGACCGACGGACAGGAGAAAAAAATGGAGAAACCATAGGGTGCCGTGGTGACTGTAGTTAAAGAAAGAAATTCATCAAACCTGATTAAAAAACCAGGGCGGGCCGTGGACCGGACACACCGTTGGAGAAAGTAATTTATCAGGTAAGCATAAATTCTGTTTTCTCCAACATTGGTGTGTCCGGTCCACGGCGTCATCCATAACTTGTGGGAACCAATACCAAAGCTTTAGGACACGGATGAAGGGAGGGAGCCAATCAGGTTACCTAAACAGAAGGCACCACGGCTTGCAAAACCTTTCTCCCAAAAATAGCCTCCGAAGAAGCAAAAGTATCAAATTTGTAGAATTTGGCAAAAGTATGCAGGGAAGACCAAGTCGCTGCCTTACATATCTGATCATCAGAAGCCTCGTTCTTGAAGGCCCATGTGGAAGCCACAGCCCTAGTAGAGTGAGCTGTGATTCGTTCGGGAGGCTGCCGTCCGGCAGTCTCGTAAGCCAATTGGATGATGCTTTTCAGCCAAAAGGAAAGAGAGGTAGCAGTAGCTTTTTGACCTCTCCTCTTGCCAGAATAAACAACAAACAGAGAAGACGTTTGTCTGAAATCCTTTGTTGCTTCTAAATAGAACTTTAAAGCACGTACTACATCTAAATTATGTAACAAACGTTCCTTCTTTGAAACTGGATTCGGACACAAAGAAGGAACAACTATTTCCTGGTTAATATTCTTGTTGGAAACAACCTTTGGAAGGAAACCAAGTTTAGTACGCAAAACAACCTTATCTGAATGGAACACCAGATAGGGCGGATTACACTGCAGAGCAGATAACTCAGAAACTCTTCTAGCAGAAGAAATAGCAACCAAAAACAGAACTTTCCAAGATAACATCTTGATATCTATGGAATGTAGAGGTTCAAACGGAACCCCTTGAAGAACTGAAAGAACTAAATTCAGACTCCAGGGAGGAGTCAAAGGTCTGTAAACAGGCTTGATCCTGACCAAAGCCTGAACAAAAGCTTGAACATCTGGCACAGCTGCCAGTCGTTTGTGTAACAAGACAGATAAAGCAGAAATCTGTCCTTTTAGAGAACTCGCTGATAATCCCTTATCCAAACCTTCTTGGAGAAAGGAAAGGATCCTAGGAATTTTAATCTTACTCCATGAGAATCCCTTGGATTCACACCAACAGATATATCTTTTCCATATTTTATGGTAAATTTTTCTAGTTACAGGTTTTCTGGCTTGTACCAGAGTATCTATCACAGAATCCGAAAACCCACACTTAGATAAAATCAAGCGTTCAATTTCCAAGCCGTCAGCTGGAGAGAAACTAGATTTGGATGTTCGAAAGGACCCTGTACTAGAAGATCCTGTCTCAAAGGTAGCTTCCATGGTGGAGCCGATGACATATTCACCAGGTCTGCATACCAAGTCCTGCGTGGCCACGCAGGAGCTATCAAAATCACCGAGCCCCTCTCCTGTTTGATCCTGGCTACCAGCCTGGGAATGAGAGGAAACGGTGGAAACACATAAGCTAGGTTGAAGGCCCAAGGCGCTACTAATGCATCCACTAGAGTTGCCTTGGGATCCCTGGATCTGGACCTGTAGCAAGGAACCTTGAAGTTCTGACGAGACGCCATCAGATCCATGTCTGGAATGCCCCATAATTGGGTCAACTGGGCAAATATCTCCGGGTGGAGTTCCCACTCCCCCGGATGGAATGTCTGACGACTCAGATAATCCGCCTCCTAGTTTTCCACTCCTGGGATGTGGATCGCAGATAGATGGCAGGAGTGATCCTCCGCCCATTTTATGATTTTGGTCACTTCTCTCATCGCCAGGGAACTCCTTGTTCCCCCCTGATGGTTGATGTAAGCAACAGTCGTCATGTTGTCTAATTGGAATCTTATGAATCTGGCCTTTGCTAATTGAGGCCAAGCCCTGAGAGTATTGAATATCGCTCTCAGTTCCAGAATGTTTATCGGGAGAAGAGACTCTTCCCGAAACCATAGACCCTGAGCTTTCAGGGAGTCCCAGACCGCGCCCCAGCCCACTAGACTGGCGTCGGTCGTGACGATGATCCACTCTAGTCTGCGGAAGCTCATTCCCTGGGACAGGTGATCCTGGGTTAGCCACCAACGGAGTGAGTCTCTGGTCTTCTGATCTACTTGAATCACTGGAGACAAGTCTGTATAGTCCCCATTCCACTGTTTCGCGCAAAAGGAACTATGTCCATTGCTGCAACCATCAACCCTACTACTTCCATGCAGTGAGCTATGGAAGGTCGTGGAACAGAGTGAAGAACTTGACAAGCGTTTAGAAGTTTTGACTTTCTGACATCTGTCAGGAAAATCTTCATTTCTAAAGAATCTATTATTGTCCCCAAGAAAGGAACTCTTGTCGACGGAGACAGGGAACTTTTTTCTATGTTCACCTTCCACCTGTGAGATCTGAGAAAGGCCAGAACGATGTCTGTGTGAGCCTTTGCCTTTGAAAGAGACGACGCTTGTATCAGAATGTCGTCCAAGTAAGGTGCCACTGCAATGCCCCTTGGTCTTAGAATCGCTAGAAGGGACCCGAGTACCTTTGTGAAAATCCTTGGAGCAGTGGCTAGCCCGAATGGGAGAGCCACAAACTGGTAATGTTTGTCCAGAAAGGCGAACCTTAGGAACTGATGATGATCTTTGTGGATAGGAATATGTAGATACGCATCCTTTAGATCCACGGTAGTCATAAATTGACCCTCCTGGATTGTAGGTAAAATCGTTCGAATAGTTTCCATTTTGAACAATGGCACTCTGAGAGAATCTTTAAATCCAGAATTGGTCTGAAGGTTCCCTCTTTTTTGGGAACTACAAACAGATTTGAGTAAAACCCCAGTCCTTGTTCCACAGTTGGAACTGGGTGTAACACTCCCATTTTTAACAGGTCTTCTACACAATGTAAGAATGCCTGTCTCTTTATTTGGTTTGAAGATAAGTGAGACATGTGGAACCTTCCCCTTGGGGGTAGTTCCTTGAATTCCAGAAGATAACCCTGATAAACTATTTCTAGTGCCCAGGGATCCTGAACATCTCTTGCCCAAGCCTGAGCGAAGAGAGAGAGTCTTCCCCCTACTAGATCCGGTCCCGGATCGGGGGCTACTCCTTCATGCTGTTTTGGTAGCAGCAGCAGGCTTCTTGGCCTGCTTACCCTTGTTCCAGCCTTGCATCGGTTTCCAAGCTGGTTTGGTTTGCGAAGCATTACCCTCTTGTCTAGAGGCTGCAGAGTTGGAGGCCGGTCCGTTCCTGAAATTGCGAAAGGAACGAAAATTAGACTTATTCTTGGCCTTGAAAGGCCTATCTTGTGGGAGGGCATGGCCCTTACCCCCAGTGATGTCTGAGATAATCTCTTTCAATTCTGGCCCAAAAAGGGTTTTACCCTTGAAAGGGATATTAAGCAATTTTGTCTTGGAAGATACATCCGCTGACCAAGACTTTAGCCAGAGCGCTCTGCGCACCACAATTGCAAACCCTGAATTTTTCGCCGGTAATCTAGCTAACTGCAAAGCGGCATCTAAAATAAAGGAATTAGCTAACTTAAGTGCATGAATTCTGTCCATAACCTCCTCATACGGAGTTTCTCTACTGAGCGACTTTTCTAATTCCTCGAACCAGAACCACGCTGCCGTAGTGACAGGAATAATGCACGAAATAGGTTGCAGGAGGTAACCTTGCTGTACAAAAATCTTTTTAAGCAAACCCTCCAATTTTTTATCCATAGGATCTTTGAAAGCACAATTATCCTCAATAGGAATAGTAGTGCGCTTGGCTAGTGTAGAAACTGCCCCCTCGACCTTAGGGACTGTCTGCCATAAGTCCTTTCTGGGGTCGACCATAGGAAATAATTTCTTAAATATAGGAGGGGGGACAAAAGGTATGCCGGGCTTCTCCCACTCCTTATTCACTATGTCCGCCACCCGCTTGGGTATTGGAAAAGCGTCGGGGTGCACCGGAACCTCTAGGAACTTGTCCATCTTGCACAACTTTTCTGGAATGACCAGGTTGTCACAATCATCCAGAGTAGATAGCACCTCCTTAAGCAGTGCGCGGAGATGCTCTAATTTAAATTTAAATGTCACAACATCAGGTTCTGCCTGTTGAGAAATTCTACCTGAATCAGAAATTTCCCCATCTGACAAAACCTCCCTCATGGCCACTTCAGATTGGTGTGAGGGTATGACAGAGCAATTATCAGCAGCGCCCTCCTGCTCTACAGTGTTTAAAACAGAGCAATTGTGCTTTCTCTGAAATGCAGGCATTTTGGATAAAATATTTGCTATGGAGTTATCCATTACTGCCGTCAATTGTTGCATAGTAACAAGCATTGGCGCGCTAGAAGTACTAGTGGTCTCCTGCGTGGGCAAAACTGGTGTAGACACAGAAGGAGATGATGTAGAACTATGTCTACTCCCTTCATCTGATGAATCATCTTGGGCAACTTTACTATCTGTGGCAGTACTGTCCTTACTTTGTTTGGACGCTATGGCACAATTATCACACATATTTGAAGGGGGAGACACATTGGCTTCCATACCTACAGAACATAGTCTATCTGAAGGCACAGACATGTTAAACAGGCTTAAACTTGTCAATAAAGTACAAAAACCGTTTTAAAACAAAACCGTTACTGTCTCTTTAAATTTTAAACAGGGCACACTTTTTACTGAATATGTGAAAAACTATGAAGGAATTGTTCAATTTTAACCAAATTTTCACCACAGTGTCTTAAAGCATTCAAAGCATTACACCCCAAATCTCAGACCTTTAACCCTTAAAATGAGGAAACCGGAGCCGTTTACAGTTTTAACCCCTCTACAGTCCCAGCTCCAGCCTTTGCTGCGACTTTACCAAACCCAGGGGGGTATACGATACCAAAAGAAGCCTTCTAGGAACCTTTTCAACTACTTCCAGACCCATACACATGCAGCTGCATGTACTGCTCTCAAAAGTAACTGCGCAGTAATGGCGCGAAAATGAGGCTCTGCCTAGTACAGAGAAGGCCCTTCCTGACTGGGAAGGTGTCTAAACCAGTGCCTGACGTAAAAAAATGTTCCCCAAAGTTATAAAGTGTGAATTTCAACATCAAACTGTATAAAATGCCCAAATAAAGCAATCGATCTAGCCCATAAAAGTGTCTACCAGTTTTATAGCCCATATTAAGCCCTTCATTCTGTTTGAGACTAAGAAAATGGCTTACCGGTCCCCATGAGGGGGAAAATGACAGCCTTCCAGCATTACACAGTCTTGTTAGAAATATGGCTAGTCATACCTTAAGCAGAAAGGTCTGCCAACTGTTTCCCCCAACTGAAGTTATCTCATCTCAACAGTCCTATGTGGAAACAGCAAACGATTTTAGTTACTGCTGCTAAAATCATACTCCTCTCACAAACAGAACTCTTCATCTTTTTCTGTTTCAGAGTAAATAGTACATACCAGCACTATTTTAAAATAACAAACTCTTGATAGTAGAATAAAAAAACTACAACTAAACACCACATACTCTTCACCATCTCCGTGGAGATGCTGCTTGTTCAGCGGCAAAGAGAATGACAGGGGTGGGCGGAGCCTAGGAGGGACTATATGGACAGCTTTTGCTGTGCTCTTTGCCATTTCCTGTTGGGGAAGAGAATATTCCCACAAGTTATGGATGACGCCGTGGACCGGAAACACCAATGTTGGAGAAATACCAATCTTGTTTAAAAGGAATTTTTGACAAATTTTGTTTACCATTGAGAAAAATATTAATGCCTTTAAAGTGAATGTAAATTTTGATGCTTAAGTGTCCGGCTTTTAAAAATTTGCTTAAAAACAGGGGCACTTTAATTCATCAAAATTTATATTTCACTCGTGAAAAAATACTTACCTTTTAATCTTGACAGCCGCTCCAGCTTCCCATAGTCGTCGCAAGCCATTTCTGATGTCAGAAATGATGGATCGGTCATCCTCCAATCAACGCTGTGATTGGAGGAAGAAGGATTCCTCATTTTAGACCCAGGAAGAGGCTTTACGACAGGCGGAGGAAGCAATGCGTCTGTCAAGATTAAAAAGTAAGTATTTTCACAATACAAGCGAAATGTAAATTCTGATGAATTAAAGTGCCCCTGTTTTTAATCGAATTCTTAAAAACCGGACACTTTAGCATCAAAATTTACATTCACTTTAATAAACAATACTTTAAAAATGAAAATTATGTTTTACCAAGTTGGGTAGTGCAATCATCATGAATGTGTTTCTTGGCCAGATGTGAAGATAATTAGGTTCCATGGCAAACTGAAACAGTGAGGAAAAGGTTGTTAAATTATAACACATAATACATGTTTATTATTTAAAGAAGATAGTTTGACAAAATACTATTTACTACAGGTTCAATGATAGACTTAGCCAAGGTCAGTTGTTGCATTTAATCTGTTCATACATGCATTAACCAAGGAAAATATTTTACATATTTTAAGCTTATGATTACAATAATCCTCTTCAATCATCAGAAAATTGGTGGCTGATTGAAACATTTATATTTTCAAATAATAGGTTTTTTGACAATTTCCTTACTTGGTTCTAATGTTGTTACTTGTGTGTAAATGTTGGACACTCCTGCCATATTTTTTTTTTCTTTTCTTTAATAGGTTCACATAGAAAGGTTCTGTATGACTATTTCAGGAATTACTAAACTAAAATATTTTCAAAGATAGAATGGAGGGCAGATATACTCATACTATTAAGTTCCAAAGTCTTTCTCTCAAACATGCACTCCACGATTAAGGGACAGATTATGTGTGGAGCGCAAATTAATGCTAATTGCACTCGAAGTAAGATTTTTGCACTCGTCTGGTTACGCTCGTATTATAAGTTGAAAGTAAACTTTTTGCTCTTGCGCTAACCAGATTAGCACAAAAATCTAAACTTAGAATACTGCGTACGCGTTCACGTATTCCCCAATATAAGTCAATGGTGAAGAAAAAGTGGAAAAAAACTCACTCTCACGCAAACACGATTGCATATTTTCATTTCATTTGCGCTAACCCAACATGAAAATATGGATATTCACATTGTAATGTTCTGCACATAGCAGAATATGTTCTATTTATTCATAAATAAATATTTCTACATATATCTGATGGTATTTTGGTACAATATATATCTATACCTATATATATATATATATATATATATATATATATATATATATACATATACATATTTAGGAAAATCTATTTATAAATACATAGAACATATTCTGCTGTGTGCAGATTATTGGTATGTGAAATATTTAAAACATAAAAACAGTAAAAACCTAGTTAAAACTTTTATTAAAAAGAAAATTTAAGGAAATCATTAAATAATATAAACTGGGACAATGTATTCTCTAATAAAAATACAGAGGATAAATGGATAATATTTAAAACTTTGTTAAATAAATATACATATCAACAAATCAATGTGGCTAAATAAAAATGTGTTAAGAGAAATTAGGAAAAAACGTAGGGCATTTAAATTATTCAAAGAAAATAGTACAGACTCAACATTCCATATTTGTAAGAAATGTAACAAAGCACGCAAAAAAGCAATCAAATTAGCCAAAATTGAAAATGAAAAACAAATTGCAAAGGATTCTAAGCCTAACCCTAAAAGGTTATTTAAGTACATAAATAGCAACAAATCTAAGAAGGACAGTACATTTAAATGCATGGAGGGTAGCATTATAAATAATGACAGGGAGAAGGCTGAGGTACTAAACCAGTATTTTTTCTTAAGTATACACAAGAGAGGAACCATTGGATGATACTTTGGAACAAAATAGAACATGCCAGACCATACCATTAACTGGGTTATGTTTATAGGAAATCAGGAAAAAACTGGATAATATTAAGGTAAATAAAACTCCAGGCCCAGATGGAATACACTGGAGGATGTTAAGGGACTTTAGCACGTAAAGCTGATGTGGTGCCACTCTTCAAAAAGGGAAGCAGGGATGATCCAGGAAGCTATAGACCAGTTAGTCTGACATCAATAGTGGGGAAGATATTTGAAGGGATTATAAAGGATTATATTGATGAGCATATTCAAGTAAACAAGATTATGAGTTCTAATCAGCATGGTTTTAGGAGAAATAGATCATGTCAAACTAATCTAATTAGATTCTACGAGGAAGTAAGTAAAAATATAGATAAAGGGGAATCAGTTGATGTGATATACTTAGATTTTGCAAAGGCATTTGATACAGTGCCACATGAGAGATTAATGCAAAAAATTAAGGGACTGGGAATATCTGAAAATGTTAGCTCATGGATAAATAACTGTATAAAAGATAGGGAGCAACGAGAAGTAGTAAATGGATCATACTCAGATTGGACAAAAGTAATCAGTGGAGTCCCCCAGGGATCAGTTCTTTTTAATATTTTTATAAAATGACTTGGAGCAAGGATTAAATAGTGACATCTCTATTTTTGCAGATGATACTATGTTAAGTAAGGTCATTAGGTCAGAGCAGGATAAACTTTCATTACAAAGGGATCTGCAAAAATTAGAAGTATGGGCAAGTAAATGGAAAATGAGATTTAATACGGGAAAATGTAAGGTTCTACATTTTAGAAGTAAAAATAAGCAGGCAACATATTTTTTTAATTGGGACAAGACTTAGCCAAACAGAGGAAAAAAGGGATTTGGGAGTAGTAATAGATAACAAGCTAAAGATGGGTGCACAATGCAAGACAGCGGCTTCAAAGTCTAATAAGATACTAGCATGTATTAAAAGAGGCCTTGATTCAAGAGAGGAAAGCATAATCTGTCACTATAAAGCCCTGGTAAGACCTCACCTTGAGTATGGAGTGCAGTTCTGGGGACCGATCGCAAAAAAAGATATTGCAGAACTAGAAAAAGTTCAGAGAAGGGACACAAAGCTAATAAGTGGATTGGAGAATTTAACCTATGAGGAGAGGCTAGCTAAACTGGGTCTGTTTTCTTTAGAAAAAAGGCGTTTCAGAGGTGACATGATTACTTTATATAAATATATTCAAGGCCCATATTATGACAGAAGCTCTGTTTATTCCAAGAAAATTGTTTCTGACAAGAGGTCAAAATTTAAGGTTGGAGGAAAGGAGATTTAATCTCCTGCAACGGAAACGTTTTTTTCACTGTAAGAGAAATAAAATTGTGGAAAGGAGGTAGTGAATGCCAATACCCTAGATACATTTAAAAATAGTCTGGATACATTTCTGTATATAAACAAAATTCATGGATATGATTGCTAGTATTAATGGGTCTGAAGCTTTTTGTAAGTATTTTAGATTAGTATAGGTTGAACTTGATGGACTTGGGTCTTTTTTCAACCTTATCTACTATGTAAAAATGAATATTGCTTAAATATGCTTTTACATTTTTTCATCTACTTAACAGCAATGTACTTTATATATATATATATATATATATATGTGTGTGTGTACATATATATATATATTTATATATATATTTATATATATATTTATATATATATATATACACACACATACATATCCATCTTTAGACATGTATATGTATGTATGTCTATGTTAAAGCCCTTTAGCTTGCCATTTTTTCTAACACTTGAGACCTCAAATGTTTGAGCCTTTATAACTTTTGTGTATAATTTTTTGTGAATGATTTTTTATTAGATAGTGTTGTTATGAGTGTAACTATGCTTTGTAATGCATTTTTGTTGGGTTTTGTGCAACTTTTTAGTTTTGCAAAACAGTTACCTAGAGCTCTAAAGTCACAGTAATCATTTAATTTCAAGTCGTAATACGAGTGGTAAGCCCGGTGAGTGTAAGTCCTCGCAATATACTCCTTATCGCTCGGGTGCAAACATAAGCTTTTATCTGAAAAACAAAATGTATGCTTACCTGATAAATTATTTTCTTTCCTGGCTTGGAGAGTACACAAATCCATTCAATTACTAGTGGGAATTCAACTCCTGGCCATCAGGGGGAGGCAAAGAACACCCCAGCAAAGCTGTTAAGTATCACTCCCACTTTCCATAAACCCCAGTCATTCAGCCGAAGAAATATGGAAAGAAAAGAAGACACAAGGGTATAGAGGTGCCTGAGGTTTAGAATTAACAAGAGCAGTCTTAAAATTAAATTAAGGGTGTGTCGTGAACTCTCCATGCCAGGAAAGTGAAGAATTTATCAGGTAAGCATAAATTTTGTTTTATTTCCAATGGCATGGAGAGTCCACAAATCCATTCAATTACTAGTGTGAACTAATACCCAAGCAGGAGGACATAGAATGGAAGGGAGGGAGAAAAAGACAGGCGAACATAAACAGAAGGCACCACCTCTTGAAGAACTTCCTCCTAAAGAAGCCTCATCTGATGCAAAAAACATTGAATTTGTAAAAGTTTGAAAAAGCTTGCAATGAGGACCGCCTTGCATATCTGTTCCACACAAGCCTCATTGTTAAAGGTCCAGGCAGAACTGGTCTCCATGGATGGAGAAATTCCCCCACTAAAACCCATGAGACACCCTAATCCTCTCCCCTTCCCCCTCTTCTTTCCCCCCTCCCCTTTTTTTTCTCCTCCTCTCTCCCTTCCCCCTCACACTTTTAAAAATCTATGAGAGGTATAGAACTATGGGAATAAAAAGTAAAATGAGAATTAAGCGAGAATCCCAGGGCATATCTGATCATCTCTAACTTGAAAACTTGTTATACCGGTTTGGTTGTTATAAAAGGTTTTATATGTGCACTAGGTTAATCCTAACTCTACAATTATCATATGTCAGTTTATTTGTCCTTACCCATACTTGTCTAATGATGTCTAGTCCAGGCAGAAGAGACAGCCCTCATGGAAAGAGCTGTACTCCTCCTAGGAGGCTGTTGTCCAGTAGACTCATAAGCCAAATGAATAACACTTCTCAACCAAAAAGAACGAGAAGAAGAGGTCTTCTGACCCTTACAGGCATCAAAGGGTATGACAAAAAGGGCAGTAGATTGTCTAAAATCTCTAGTTGCCTGCAGATACATAACATTCAGGTTATGCAACAGATATTCCTTATGATAAGAAGGAGAAGGTCAGAACAAAGGAACAAATTCCTGATTTATATTGCGGTCCGAAACTACCCTATGAAAAAATCCCAAGATGGAATGAAGGACCGCCTTATCTGCATTAAAAATAAGGAAAGGGTGGGGGACACGGTCGAGCCGAAAACTCCAAGACTTTACGAGCAGAAAAAAGCGAGAAGGAAGAAAACCTTCCAAGATAAGATGTTAAATTAACAGAGTGCATAGGCGCAAACTGAGCCTGCTGCAGAACCCTGAGAACAAGATGAAGGCTCCAAAGAGGAGCAACAGACTTAAATACAGGACTGATTCCGAATAAGGCCTGAACAACAGTTTGAACATCTGGATTCGGCCGGACAATTATGCAAAAGAATCGAAAGAGTAGAGGTCTGCTCTGTCAGAGTCCTGATGGAAAAGGCCTTCTTCATGCTTCTGGAAGAAAAGAGAGAATATGGGGTACCCTCATCCAAGAGAAACCCCTAGATTCACTCCAGAAAAAGTATGTACACCATACTGAAAGGTAAACTTGCGAGATACCGGCTTATGAGCCCGAATAATAGAAACAATCACCTTAACAGAAAAACCTTGTCTAAACAAGATTAGGCATTCAATCCCCAAGTGATTCAATCCTCAAAGGAAATTTCCCCTGGGAAAAGGACAACATCTTTACCAGATCTCCAAACCAAATTCTGCCAGGCCAAGCTGGAGCAATTAGATCACCAAAGCCTTCTACTATTTGATAAGGGCTATCACCCAAGAAAATAATTCAAACTGAGGAAAAATTAAAAGAAACCTAAGTACCAAAGAACCGCCAGAGCATCGAAAAGAGCTGCTGATGGATCTCTCTTACTTGACCCATAAACTGGAAGAATGGCCTTTAGACAAGACGCCATCAGATCCAATTCTGGAACTCCCCAACTGAGAGTTATCATAGAACACTTCCGGATGAAGATCCCACTACTTTGGATGAAAAATCTGCCTGCTCAGATAAACCACTTCCCAGAGGCAACCCTTGGGATGCGGATGGCAGATATGAGGCATTGTTAGACTCCATCCTCTGAAGAACGCAAGTCACCTCCTTCATAGCTAAGGAGCTTCATGTTCCTCCTTGGTGTTAGATTAGACACCGAAGAAAAGTTGTCCGATCAGAATCAGATAAACTGGACCAAATCAGTTGAAGTCAGCTATCAGAGCTTTGAAGATTACACTCAACTCTAAATTATTTATTGGGATTGCAGACTCCTCCTAAACCAAAGTCCCTGAGCTCTTAAGGAACCCCAAACTCACCCCAGCCTGAAAAGGCTGGCATCTGCGGTCACAATCTCCCAGGATGGTCTCAGGAAGCATGTATCCTGTAACCATATATAGAAGGGCCATAAACGTGAGCATTTTTAAAGAACTGCCACCAGATGGCAGCAAATACTATGGAAATGCGCTATTATTCAGAGAAAACACATCTGAAAAATAAAAGTGCAGACATATTGGATTTTAGTAAAAAAAAAAACATACCCTCAACAGATTAACATTACTCTTTTTGTAATTAACATTTCTGCACATATATTAGCCATATTCTGACTATACAGAAGAAGCATACTATACACTTATAATCTGAACGCTGCAGCCTGCAGATTCTCCCTCACCTGGCAAGGGAAAACGGAGGTGCCACATATACATAAAAAAAACTCAATAAGGAAAAACAGAATGCAATACTAACGCTCTGAAACCTACGCTCTCCGTGTAAAAGATCCCTCCTGACAAGTGGTAACAGATGCAGAACGCATCACCTCTAAAACTACCACAGCGGCGCTATTGTATTGCCCACAATGGCGGAACATACTACGTAAGCAAGAAGTCAGGACTCTGCCAAAAAAAAAACACATGGCTTGGCGAAAAGGCAAGTCCGACTAGGATATATACCTCTACTGCTTCTAGTAGGTGATAGGCCTCACTGCCGCAATCACAAACAGCAGGGGGAGGAGACCACAATGACATGCAAAACAGCCTAAGTCAATATAAGCTAAAGGGACAGTCAACACCAGAATTTTTGTTGTTTAAAAAGAAAGATAATCCCTTTATTACCCATTCTCCAGTTTTGCATAACCAACACTGTTATAGAAATACATGTTTTGCCTCTGATTACCTTGTATCTATGTTTCTGCAAACTACCCTCTTATTTCAGTTCTTTTGACAGACTTGCATTTTAGCCAATCCGTGCTCACTCCAGGGTAACTTCACGTGCATAAGTTCAATGTTATCTATATGAAACAAATGAACAAATGCCCTCTAGTGGTCATAATGCATTCAGATTATAGGCACTCTTTAAGGTCTAAGAAATTAGCATATGAACCCCCTAGGTTTAGCTTTTAACTAAGAATACCAAGAGAACAAAGCAAAATTGGTGATAAAAGTAAATTGGAATGTTGTTTACAATTACATTCCCTATTTAAATCATGAAAGGTTTTTTTGGACTTGACTGTCTCTTTAACTTCTGAAATAAGCAAGGCGCAGGAATACCTCTAAACTATGCAGGCTCTAACTGCGCCATACACGGTCTGATCCCTCAGCAGTCAGTAAAAAGGAGGGAATGTGAGTAAGACACAAACACAAATAATAAAGTGCCCTTACAAATAGATTATCCCATATTTGTAGCAAACAGACTGTGCAGGGAAATAAAGTGGGATATAACCTCATAATGAGAGCTGGTCCCCACTTACCCTAATGCCTGGGTCCCTATAGGAATGCCCAGCCATGGAAGCGGCAAATCCCTGATCATATTACTGCTCAGCCGCAACATATCTAAAAAATATCATATATTTTAACAGATGGACCCCATCTGAAGGTAGCAGGTCCCACTAGGTCTCTGATTGTCCCAGTCCTTCTTCCATGATATTTCTTGAAATATGAATATGAAAGGACTTACCCTCCAGGATCTTCAACTGTGGAGCAGTCACAGCACATCCAGGTCTGTTAGCCTCATCTTACCGCTGACAGGGACCTTAAGAAAAACAGAGTAACCAACCCTGGTTTTCTATAAAGGGGTTAGCATAATTGTTGGAGTTAAAGTAAGGACTACCTCACCGACCTCCAACAGCTAATTGCCACCATTACTCTTACTGAAGAGTATTACATGGACACAGCATTGCCCCAATCATTGCTTGCAGGGAAAAGTACCCATTAAAGGATTAACCATTAGATTTTCTTCAGACACCATCTTCGCACATCCACCCTGATGTACAAGGCAAAGAATGACTGGGGTTTATAGGAAGCGGGAGTGATACTTAATAGCTTTGCTGGGGTGTTCTTTGCCTCCATCTGATGGCCAGGAGTTGAATTCCCACTAGTAATAGAATGGATTTGTGGACTTTCCATGCCATTGGAAAGAAATGTCTATTTTTGTTATTATTTAAAAACATATAGCGTTTTTAGCTGTCAATCCACATGTATGAATCACATGTGTATTCTGGACTTTTGTAAAAACAAAAGTTTGATGATATCTAAGAAAATATTTTATACATGTTTATTTTATTTATTGTATACCCATTATTATTTTACTTGGTAATAGCTAGATATATCTATGATTTAAGGGTGTAGGAACTGTCAGAATTCTAATTTAGTATATGAATAGATGTCCAGCACTTCTGAATCCACTTGGTGCACGCTATAGGGTTTTTGCACTCCCCTATACAAAATGATCCAACAAAGTAGAACAAACACTTCTTAATATATCCAAAGAAATGGTTTTATTGAAGCATCACCTTAACAAACAGTCACAACGTTGCGGTTTATTGAACATTAATCACGTTTAAGGACATAAGATTGATTATAGCCAAACATTGTAATTGTATGTTATGGTGATGTTTCAAATTAAACCATTTTTTTGGGATATATTAAGAAGTGGTGCTGTTACTTTCTTGGAGAATTCTTATTTAGCTCAGTTTTTACAATGTAAATCAAACTGGCACCATAATTAAAAATGCATACTTAAAGGATAATATCAGCTGAAAATGAAAATGTTCAGATTTTTTTTCTTTTAAAGGTTCATAGTTCGAAGAACTATAACTGAGAGAATCTATTGTTTAATAAGTTAAAGACAAGAACTGCTGAAAATGATTCCAGCACAGAACAAAAATAAATGTGCACTCTGTCATAGGTTTTGGGAAAACTAATAAAAAAAATGATTACTGGGTTTAACTTTTTAGAGCACTGGGCTGACTTTTTATTTGGTACAATTTGTACAGTAGGAACTGTTGCACTTGAATGACATGGGTGCAGGTGCGTTGGGGGAGAGGATGGTAGCACGCTTTTTTTTAAAACTAGGCAAAAGGGGGGGGTCAGTCCAAACATAATGGAATGTGAATATGTCACACCTAGAATATCACAAGGAAGGAATGACAGAAGGGTAGAAGGGTAGGAAATGTCACATTAGAAAGTTTGGAGGAAAGTGCACCAAGTAGCAGCAGAAAGCACATGAAAATTAAATGAATGACAGCAAATGCAAGAAGCATGACAGGTAAAATGGGGGAGCTGGAACTCTTTGTTGCAGAAGAAGACTTTGATATTATCAGTATTAATTGAAACCTGGTGGGATGATTCACATGATTGGGCAGCCAACGCAGAGGAATATACTTTATTTAGGAGGGACAGAAGCAGGGGTCATGTCCAGTGGTAATGCATGGGAACAGAGTTCCTGCACTATTTTTGCAGGTGGAGCTAAGTTCCCCCTGGATAGAGAACAGAAATGCTTTAGCAAACACTGCTGCTGCTGGTGGGAGAAGCTGGAGCACAGTCTGGTTAGAGGAATAGTGAGATCCTCTAGTAATGGGCAGTAACAATACTTGCTATACATTAAATGCAAGCGTTTCAGTGGTCCTGCTGTGTGATCACCCAGCACTTGTGGAACACATGGTGCTTACATTTCTGTGTGGCCTGCTTTGCGGTTAGTTAGCTCCCCTCGGCAGAAATAGGACTATTGCACCTTAAGTGGGTGAGGCTCTGTTACAGTGGAGGAGTCTGGAGGTGCTGTCAGACACAGAGGAAAGAGATGTGGGTATGAGGAACTGAAGCTAAAGCTGGCTATGCACCATGCGAGTTAAAAACAAAGCATGGACACCCTGGATCTTGACATTAAACAACAGGCGTTTAGTTTAGGTATGTCAAGTTTAGTTATTTTAAAGTTGTTTTAAAAAAAAGTTCAGTGTTTCACCAAAGAAAAAATGTGCTCATCAGGCAAGAAGAGTTATGTTCTTCTAGCTTTTTGCTTTCTCTCTGATTGGAATTCCTTTAAGTTCTTCCAGAGATAGCTGGGATGAGGTTTGCAAGGGAAATACATGTGTACACAAAAAGGAAAATAGTCCTTGCAATTAAAGGTGTTTGTGAAACATCTTGTAGTATGATAAGCACAATTAGTTAATTTTATACACCAATAGTATGGGCAGTCTGTTATATTAAATATGTTGGTGTCTGTATGTCTATCAATTTATGGTCAGCCGGCCATTTTCTCTGCAGAATGCTGACCTGTGCAAGATAATGTATTTGCTGCAGATTTAACCTTACCAGTTACACCCCATTGGCATTGGTATTGGTACACGTGTTAATAATAAAAGAAAATGACACATAGTGAGTGCACACACAAACCATATCAAGATCACAATATCAGATGTTTACATTACAGAGCCTTACACATCCTGAGAGCCAGGGAGTAACATCTCTTAAAATGTTACTAAGGCTCTTAGCTTTTTTGATTATTCAACATCATTTACATACAAATGACCCTTCAGTGTTTTAAAAAATGTGTGTCTGGTTTCTCAGTATTCAGTATCAGTTGAGTCCTAAATAAAAATGTCACCCTGCCATGTAAAAATGTAACCATGGGTCTTCCTCCTCAGGCCCAAAGGCAAATCATTCAGTACTTCATTGGTTTTAATTTGCTTTCATTAACCAGAGTGTATAGATTATTTACATATGAATAGTGTGTGTGTGTGTGTGTATAAAACAATTGTGAGGGTGGTGGAAGTCTTAGTGAGTTCCTACACTTTTTTTTGTAGGACTTTAACTCCTGGACAGAAGTAATACAAGGAGTGGAGGAATTTGCCTTTATATTAAACCTGACCTTAAACCTACAATTGGTTGAAATACAGATTTAGAGAAAATAAATCCGAAAAAATAAAAAACTAGGAACATGCTACAAACCCCCCCCCCCCCCCAACATTAGTGACATGGAGGAAAATCAACTACTTATGCAAATAGGAAAGGCTGCTAATAATAACAGTGCTGTAATTATGGGAGATTTTAAACTACCCCAACATAAACTGGGCCAATGAATACAGCTAAGGGAGACATATTTTTAAATGTTCTCAAAAATAACTTAATTTCACAATTAATAGAGGAGCTAACTAGGAATAAACCTATATTGGATTTACTTATATCAAACAATACAGATTTTGGCGCCGATTTATCAAGTGTCGGGTGGACATGATCCGCTGTAGCGAATCATGTCCACCCGACATTGCTAAATGCTGACAGCATACGCTATTGGCATTTAACATTTCTAGTGAAAGGCTTTTGTAATGCTGTCCCCTGCAGATTCGGTCACTAGCGGATCGGGCTGATTGCTGTCCGCCGCCTCATGTACAACCGCTGCTTCTTAACTTCCGCTTCAGGCGGACCTGAAGTGGAGTTGGTCGGAAGCAGTGTCCGCCGTTTCATGAATCGACCTCATAATATCAAACAGAAGTCAAAGAATATTTGGGTAACAGTGATCATAACATGGTCACATTTGAAATCACTTTCCATAAGCAGTGTTATAACGGTTCAACTAAGACTTTTAAATTTAAGAAAGCAAAATGCAATGATTTAAAGGGACATGATACCCAAATGTTAAAGTATATTAACCACTTAATGACCACAGCACTTTTCCAAGTTCTGTCTGTTTGCAACCAAGGCTATTTTAACATTTTTGCGGTGTTTGTGTTTAGCTGTAATTTTCCTCTTCCTCATTTACTGTACCCACAGATATTATATACCGTTTTTCTCCCCATTAAATGGACTTTCAAAATATACCGTTATTTTCATCATATCTTATAATTTACTATAAAAAAAACTATAAAATATTAAGAAAAAACACACTTTTTCTAACTTTGACCCCCAAAATCTGTTACACATCTACAACCACCAAAAAACACTCATGCTAAATAGTTTCTAAATTTTGTCCTGAGTTTAGAAATACCCAATGTTTACATGTTCTTTGTTTTTTGTGCAAGTTATAGGGCCATAAATACAAGTTGCACTTTGCTATTTCCAAACCACTTTTTTCAAAATTAACGCTAGTTACATTGGAACACTGATATCTGTCAGGAATCCATGAATATCCCTTGACATGTATATATTATTTTTAGAAGACATCCCAAAGTATTGATCTAGGCCCATTTTGGTATATTTCATGCCACCATTTCACCGCCAAATGCGATCAAATAAAAAAAAATAGTTCACTTTTTCATACTTTTTTTCACAAACTTTAGGTTTCTCACTGAAATTATTTACAAACAGCTCGTGCAATTATGGCATAAATGGTTGTAAATTCTTCTCTGGGATCCCCTTTGTTCAGAAATAGCAGACATATATGGCTTTGGCGTTGCTTTTTGGTAATTAGAAGGCCGCTAAATGCCACTGTGCACTACACGTGTATTATGCCCAGCAGTGAAGGGGTTAATTAGGGAGCATGTAGGGAGCTTTTTGGGGTAATTTTAGCTTTAGTGTAGTGTAGTAGACCAGGGTTCTTCAAACTTTTTTACCCAAGACCCAGTGCCATGAATCTATATACCTTCGCAACCGTATTTGTATCCTTGGGGGACGATTTACTAACTGTCGGGCGAACATTATCCGCTGTACCGATCATGTCCGCCCGACATCGCTGAATGCCGACAGCACACGCTGTCAACATTTAACATTGCACAAACAGTTCTGGTGAACTGCTTGTGAAATACCGCCCCCTGCAGATTTGCGGCCGTCAATTAACCTGATTTTATGAGATTGGGAGGATTGATGTCTGCTGCCTCAGAGGCAGCGGACAATTTAAGGAGCACTGGTCTTAAGACCGCTGCTTCTTAACTCCCTGTTTCCGGCGAGCCTGAAGCTCGCGCGGAAACAGGGGTATACGGCCCCATTCGGGCCGTGATAAATCGTCCCCTTAGTCTGAAAATTTCTAAAGTATTATGCAACAAGATAGCTGCAATTTTTGACAAAGTGACCACAATGTGTGTGTACAATATTCCTCATTGTAGTCAAACTTGAAAGTGTTGTAAAAGGTAATAGAAAACACGTCACAAACTCTCATACAACACACACATATCACACACTCTTATACAACCCAAACACCACACACACGCTAATACAATACACACACACTACACTAATGCAATAAACACACCACACACACTCACACACCACACACACTCTCATACAACACACACACCTGACAAACTATCATACAACACACACACACCACACACTCATGCAACACACACACACACCACACACTCTCATGCAACACACACACACCACACACTCTCATGCAACACACACACACTCCACATACCACACACAATCTAATAAAACACACAAACACCACACACACACTTTCATACACCACACACACACAGGTCGTGACCAAGAAAACATGTTGTTGCGACCCAGTAATGGGTCCCGAACTAGAGTTGCCACCTCAGCCATGTTTTCCTGGACACTTATAAGTTACACATGATGCAGGGTGTGCATGGAGGAATATGAATAGTGCATATAATTAGTGCTGTCCAGAAACACAATACATGTTCCTCCCTTCACACCCTGCAGCATGTGTAACTCATAAGTGTCCAGGAAAACATGGCTGAGGTGGCAACCCTAGTCCCGACCCTTGGTTTGAAGAACCCTGTAGTAGACAGCCCAAAGTATTGAGCTAGGCCCATTTTGGTATATTTCATACCACCATTTCACCGCCAAATGCAAATCAAATATAAAAAAAATTGTTCCCTTTTTCACAATTTTAGGTTTCTCACTGAAATCATTTACAAACATCTTGTGCATTTATGGCACAAATGGTTGTAAATGCTCCTCTGGGATCCCCTTTCTTCAGAAATAGCAGACATATATGGCTTTGGCATTGCTTTTTGGTAATTAGAAGGGCGCTAAATGCCGCTGTGCATCACACGTGTATTATGGCTAGCAGTGAAGGGATTAATTAGGTAGCTTGTAAGGAGCCTGCAGGGTTAATTTTAGCTTTAGTGTAGAGATCAGCCTCCCACATCAGACCCCCTGATCCCTCCAAAACGGCTCTCTTCCCTCCCTCACCCCTAGGGTTGCCACCTCTGCCATGATCCTGGATAGCACTAATCATGTTCCTCCATGCAAACCCTGCAGCATGTGTAACTCATAAGTGTCCAGGAAAACATGGCCAAGGTGGCAACCCTACTCACCCCACAATTGTCCCTGCCATCTTAAGTACTGGCAGAAAGTCTACCAGTACTAAATTAAAAGGTATATTTATTTCTCCAACATTGGTGTGTCTGGTCCACGACGTCATCCATAACTTGTGGGAATATTCTCTTCCCCAACAGAAAATGGCAAAGAGCACAGCAAAAGCTCTCCATATAGCCCCTCCCCAGTCATTCTCTTCCCCAGTCATTCTCTTTGCCGCTCTGAACAAGTAGCATCTCCACGGAGATGGTGAAGAGTATGTGGTGTTTAGTTGTAGTTTTTTATTCTTCTATCAAGAGTTTGTTATTTTAAAATAGTACTGGTATGTACTATTTACTCTGAAACAGAAAGAGATGAAGAGTTCTGTTTAAAAGAGGAGTATGATTTTAGCAGCAGTAACTAAAATCAATTGCTGTTCCCACGCAGGACTGTTGAGCTGAGAGAACTTCAGTTGGGGGGAACAGTTTGCAGACATTTCTGCTCAAGGTATGACTAGCCATTTTTCTAACAAGACTGTGTAATGCTGGAAGGCTGTCATTTTCCCTCATGGGGATCGGTAAGCCATTTTCTTAGACTCAGAAAGAATAAAGGGCTTATTATGGGCTATTAACTGGTGGACACTCTTAAGGGCTAAATTGATTGTTTATTTAAGTTGTTTTTTAAAGTTTGAAGTAGTTTTCACACTTTTATTGTTTGGGGAACGTTTTTATCGCCAGGCACTAGTTAAGACACCTTCCCAGTCAGGAAGGGCCTTTCACTGTAGTAGGCAGAGCCTCATTTTCGCGCCATTATTGCGCAGTTTCTTTTGAGTGCAGTGCATGCAGCTGCATGTGTGAGGGTCTGGTATCCACTGAAAACGTTCCTAGAAGGCTTGAATTGGTATCATATACCCCCCTGGGATAGGTGAAGTCGCAACAAGGCTGTGGCTGGGACTGTAGTGGGGTTAAAATTGCAAACGGCTCCGGTTTCCACATTTTAAGGGTTAACAGCTTGAAAATTGGGGTGCAATACTTTGAATGCATTAAGACACTGTGGTGAAAATTTGGTAAAGATTGGATAATTCCTTCATAGTTTTTCACATATTCAGTAATAAAGTGTGCCCTGTTTAACATTTAAAGAGACAGTAACGGTTTTGTTTTAAAACGGTTTTTGTGCTTTATTAACCAGTTTAAGCCTGTTTAACATGTCTGTACCTTCAGATAGATCATGTTCTGTATGTATGGAAGCCAATGTGGTTCCCCCTTCAAATATATGTGATAATTGTGCCATGGCGTCCAAACACAGTAAGGACAGTACTGTCACAAATAGTAAGGTTGCCCAGGATGATTCCTCAGATGAAGGAAGTAGGGATAGTTCTACATCCTCTCCTTCTGTGTCTATACCAGTTATGCCCGCAGAGGCGACCCCTAGTACTTCTAGTGCGCCAATGCTTGTTACTATGCAACAATTGACGGCAGTAATGGATAACTCCATAGCTAATATTTTATCCAAAATGCCAGCATTTCAGAGAAAGCGCGATTGCTCAGTTTTAAACACTGTAGAGCAGGAGGGCGCTGATGATAATTATTCTGTCATACCCTAACACCAGTCTGAAGTGGCAGTGAGGAAGGGTTTGTCAGATGGAGAAATTTCTGATACAGGAAGAATTTCTCAGCAGGCAGAACCTGATGTTGTGACATTTAAATTTAAATCAGAGCATCTCCGCGCATTACTTAAGGAGGTGCTATCTACTCTGGATGATTGTGACAATCTGGTCATCCCAGAAAAATTGTGCAAGATGGACAAGTTCCTAGAGGTCCCGGTGCACCCTGATGCCTTTCCGATACCTAAAAGGGTGGCGGACATAGAGAATAAGGAGTGGGAGAAGCCAGGCATACCTTTTGTCCCTCCTCCTATATTTAAGAAATTGTTCCCTATGGTCGACCCCAGGAAGGACACATGGCAAACAGTCCCTAAGGTCGAGGGGGCGGTTTCTACACTAGCCAAACGCACGACCATTCCCATTGAGGACAATTGTGCTTTCAAAGATCCTATGGATAAAAAATTGGAGGGTTTGCTTAAAAAGATTTTTTTACAGCAAGGTTACCTCCTTCAACCTAGCGTGGTTCTGGTTCGAGGAACTGGAAAAGTCGCTCAGTAGGGAGACTCCGTATGAGGAGGTCATGGACAGAATTCACGCTCTTAAGTTAGCTAATTCCTTTATTTTAGACGCCGCTTTGCAGTTAGCGAGATTAGCGGCGAAAAATTCAGGGTTTGCAATTGTGGCGCGCAGAGCGCTCTGGCTAAAGTCTTGGTCGGCGGATGTATCTTCCAAGACAAAATTGCTTAATATCCCTTTCAAAGGTAAGACCCTTTTTGGTCCAGAATTGAAAGAAATTATTTCAGACATCACTGGGGTTAAGGGCCATGCCCTCCCACAAGATAGGCCTTTCAAGGCTAAGAATAAGTCCAATTTTCGTTCCTTTCGCAATTTCAGGAACGGACCGGCTTCCAACTCTGCAGCCTCTAGACAAGAGGGTAACGCTTCCCAGACTAAACCAGCTTGGAAACCAATGCAAGGCTGGAACAAGGGTAAACAGGCCAAGAAGCCTGCTGCTGCTACCAAAACAGCATGAAGGGGTAGCCCCCGATCCGGGACCGGATCTAGTAGGGGGCAGACTCTCTCTCTTTGCTCAGGCTTGGGCAAGAGATGTTCAGGATCCCTGGGCACTAGAAATAGTCTCTCAGGGTTATCTTCTAGAATTCAAGGAACTACCCCCAAGGGGAAGGTTCCACATGTCTCACTTATCTTCAAACCAAATAAAGAGACAGGCATTCTTACATTGTGTAGAAGACCTGTTAAAGATGGGAGTGATACACCCAGTTCCAACTGTGGAACAAGGTAAGGGGTTTTACTCAAATCTGTTTGTAGTTCCCAAAAAAGAGGGAACTTTCAGACCAATTCTGGATTTAAAAATTCTAAACAAATTCGAACAATTTTACCTACAATCCAGGAGGGTCAATATATGACTACCATGGATTTAAAGGATGCGTATCTACATATTCCTATCCACAAAGATCATCATCAGTTCCTAAGGTTCGCCTTTCTGGACAAACATTATCAGTTCGTGGCTCTCCCATTCGGACTAGCCACTGCTCCCAGAATTTTCACAAAGGTGCTCGGGTCCCTTCTAGCGGTTCTAAGACCAAGGGGCATTGCAGTGGCACCTTATCTGGACGACATTCTAATTCAAGCGTCGTCTCTTACCAAGGCAAAGGCTCATACAGACATTGTTCTAGCCTTTCTCAGATCTCACGGGTGGAAGGTGAACGTAGAAAAGAGTTCCCTGTCTCTGTCAACAAGAGTTCCCTTTTTGGGAACAATAATAGATTCTTTAGAAATGAAGATCTTCTTGACAGAGGTCAGAAAGTCAAAGCTTCTAAACGCTTGTCAAGTTCTTCTCTCTATTCTGCAGCCTTCCATAGCTCAGTGCATGGAAGTAGTAGGGTTGATGGTTGCAGCAATGGACATAGTTCCTTTTGCTCAAATTCATCTAAGACCATTACAACTGTGCATGCTCAAGCAGTGGAATGGGAACTATACAGACTTGTCTCCAAAGATTCAAGTAGACCAGATGACCAGAGACTCACTCCGTTGGTGGTTGTCCCAGGATCACCTGTCTCAGGGAATGAGTTTCCGCAGACCAAAGTGGGTCATTGTCACGACCGACGCCAGTCTATTAGGCTGGGGCATGGTCTGGGATTCCCTGAAAGCTCAGGGTTTATGGTCTCGGGAAGAGTCTCTTCTTCCGATCAACATCCTGGAACTTAGAGCGATATTCAATGCTCTCCGGGCTTGGCCTCAACTAGCGAAGGCCGGATTCATAAGATTCCAGTCAGACAACATGACGACTGTAGCTTACATCAACCATCAGGGGGGAACAAGAAGTTCCTTGGCGATGAGAGAGGTATCCAAAATCATCAAATGGGCGGAGGATCACTCCTGCCACCTATCTGCAATCCACATCCCAGGAGTAGACAACTGGGAGGCGGATTATCTGAGTCGTCAGACTTTCCATCCGGGGGAGTGGGAACTCCACCCGGAGGTGTTTGCCCAGTTGACTCAATTATGGGGCATTCCAGACATGGATCTGATGGCGTCCCGTCAGAACTTCAAGGTCCCTTGCTACGGGTCCAGATCCAGGGATCCCAAGGCGACTCTAGTGGATGCATTAGTGGCGCCTTGGTCATTCAACCTAGCTTATGCGTTTCCACCGTTCCCTCTCCTTCCCAGGCTTGTAGCCAGGATCAAACAGGAGAAGGCCTCGGTGATTCTGATAGCTCCTGCGTGGCCGCGCAGGACTTGGTATGCAGACCTGGTGAATATGTCATCGGCTCCACCATGGAAGCTACCTTTGAGACAGGATCTTCTAGTACAAGGTCCATTCGAACATCCAAATCTAGTTTCTCTGCAGCTGACTGCTTGGAAATTGAACGTTTGATTTTATCCAAGCGTGGGTTTTCAGATTCAGTGATAGATACTCTGGTCCAAGCCAGAAAACCTGTGACTAGAAAGATTTACCATAAAATATGGAAAAGATATATCTGTTGGTGTGAATCCAAGGGATTCTCCTGGAGTAAGATTAAAATTCCTAAGATCCTCTCCTTTCTCCAAGAAGGTTTGGATAAGGGATTGTCAGCGAGTTCTTTAAAAGGACAGATTTCTGCTTTATCTGTCTTGTTACACAAACGACTGGCAGCTGTGCCAGATGTACAAGCTTTTGTACAGGCTTTGGTCAGAATCAAGCCTGTTTACAGACCCTTGACTCCTCCTTGGAGTCTAAATTTAGTTCTTTCAGTTCTTCAAGGGGTTCCGTTTGAACCCTTACATTCCATAGATATCAAGTTACTATCTTGGAAAGTTCTGTTTTTGGTTGCTATTTCTTCTGCTAGAAGAGTTTCTGAATTATCTGCTTTGCAGTGTGATCCACCCTATCTGGTGTTCCATTCAGATAAGGTTGTTTTGCGTACCAAGCCTGGTTTTCTTCCAAAAGTTGTTTCCAACAAGAATATTAACCAGGAAATAGTTGTTCCTTCTTTGTGTCCGAATCCAGTTTCAAAGAAGGAACGTTTGTTACACAATTTAGATGTAGTCCGTGCTTTAAAGTTCTATTTAGAAGCAACAAAGGATTTCAGACAAACTTCTTCTTTGTTTGTCGTTTATTCTGGTAAGAGGAGAGGACAAAAAGCTACTGCTACCTCTCTTTCTTTCTGGCTGAAAAGCATCATCCGATTGGCTTATGAGACTGCCGGACGGCAGCCTCCTGAACGAATCACAGCTCACTCTACTAGGGCTGTGGCTTCCACATGGGCCTTCAAGAACGAGGCTTCTGTTGATCAGATATGTAAGGCAGCGACTTGGTCTTCTCTGCACACTTTTGCCAAATTCTACAAATTTGATACTTATGCTTCTTCGGAGGCTATTTTTGGGAGAAAGGTTTTGCAAGCCGTGGTGCCTTCTGTTTAGGTAACCTGATTTGCTCCCTCCCTTCATCCGTGTCCTAAAGCTTTGGTATTGGTTCCCACAAGTTATGGATGATGCCGTGGACCGGACACACCAATGTTGGAGAAAACAGAATTTATGCTTACCTGATAAATTACTTTCTCCAACGGTGTGTCCGGTCCACGGCCCGCCCTGGTTTTTTAATCAGGTTTGAAAAATTTCTTTCTCTATACACTACAGTCACCACGGCACCCTATAGTTTCTCCTTTTTTCTCCTAACCGTCTGTCGAATGACTGGGGGCCGGAGCCTGAGGAGGGGCTATATGGACAGCTTTTGCTGTGCTCTTTGCCATTTCCTGTTGGGGAAGAGAATATTCCCACAAGTTATGGATGACGCCGTGGACCGGACACACCGTTGGAGAAAGTAATTCATCAGGTAAGCATAAATTCTGTTTTTTTAAGCATATTTACATATGCTGCTGTGTAGGATACCCCTTAGCCCCCAACCTCCCTGATCCCCCCAAACAGCTCTCTTACCCTCCCCCTCTACCTTAATGGGCGCCATCTTGGGTACTGGCAGCTGTATACGGGGTATACGGCCCCGAATGGGGCCGTATACCCCTTTTTCCGCGCAAGCTTCAGGCTCGCCGGAAACAGGGAGTTAAGAAGCAGCGGTCTTAAGACCAGTGCTCCTTAAATTGTCTGCTGCCGGGGGGGCGGAGTTGCCCAGCGACTAAGATGGTCGCATGATCTAGGAGCTCCGTGTATATAGTTTTCAAGACAGCCTGACTGACCACAAAAACCCTGAAACTAACTATCGCACCTAAAGGGTAGTTACACAGGGAGAAGATTAGGACATGCTGACAACTAATTACTGGTTGTGAGTGCAATATTGAGCTGTAGATATGCCTAGGTACTGCCCACCACGCATTGGAGCGCCATCTTAGAGGATTGGTGCGCCTGGAGGGGATTGTATGTTTAATATTTAAAAGCGTCTAAGAATCCTCTAAGTATCTGCTGCAATACAATGCCTGATCAACGTTGTGGTGCACCGCTACCTGATGTGGAGACCCAGGCATCTTACTCTGACATCAGAGCTTTGCTGGAGGAGCATTGTAAGAAGTTATGCGAGAGGTTTGATGCTCTCATTGACTCTATCCAAACAGCGCGACCATGCTGTGACCTTAACATCGCAGAGGAACACAGAGCACTGCAAGTCTCACGGTGCAGCATAGCACCCACAACTCTCCGGGCGTGCTCCTTGCCATCACCATCAGCCGATGCAAGCCTCAAGCTGGAACCTCGTTCTCTCTACGCTGCTACAAGCAGCTTAAATACATGGAAGAAGACACAACATGGCCGCCTGCAGATGGAAGCAGGCGCTACAATGCAGTGCAGTGCTCACGCACTACCAAACAAGCTGCGACCCATGCCTGGACCGATGCGGTCAATCAGATTGCTCCTTGAGGAATTAGAGCAGCTATCTCCCTGGAGTCAAATCCAGCACCAGCTGCATGTCCAGTATTCTATCCATTTCTGTTCTGCTTCCACGAATCACAGAGATGGTATTGGTTGAGACATAGGATCATGTTAACATTGTGGTGCTGTAAGCAACATTCTTTTGTATATGCCCGCTTGTCAGTGCTATAATATTATCCCCTGCTGTGCACTAGTTGATATGTAATGAAGGCTCACAGTAGCCTGAGATGTGCACTTGTAGTATGGGTCAATGCTGTTTCTTTGTTCACCAAAAGAGAACATTAGATGTGGACTTATACTTGCAGGGCATTAAGGTTATTTTATTGTTGAAGCCTTGGGACTCAAATCTCACAAACTATTTGAGCTATGATATTGACTGCCATGCAATGTTTTTATGAAGCACTCAGACTGATCTTGTAAAGCATCCTCAGCTCTGTACTGTTTGTCAATGAAACGCTATTTAATAAGTGCACTTATGTTTATAATCTCACCACATTGCAGTTGAATTTAATGATTCTTTATGTATGATGAATACTATCCAAATATGCACAGGATGTGTAGCTGCCCTTTCTTTATGTGCAATGGGTTACATAAGCACTCAAACAGACTAAAATTGGAGCAGTAAAGCCCCTTTTTACTATGTGTAGCTGAACTGAAGGCTTAATGTTACCGTTAACAGTTATGAATGCTAGGACTTTTCAATGCTATACTTTATAGAAGAAGACTAGCCCACAAATACAGGGAAGCATGCTGCACAGAGGTTTAATACTGACATACATTTTCGGTGATAACAAATTTCTATATTCCAACTGAGCTCTATCAGCATGATACTTAAGCCATTCCAGAATCATATGGCGTGCTCAGTGATCCCATAACTTTCATTCTTGCTTTAGAGTTATAAATTGTGATTATTTTCTATTTTTCTTACTTATTTTTTCTCCTAATGAACATACAGCTGTGATGATGGCAAACTACAACATGCTAATGCTAATACATAGGCTGGGTGTCATTACTATGTGATTTTGTTTGGCTGCTCCTGATTGTACAGCAAACTTTAGTATAACCTGTTTTAGTCTGTACACATAACTTTACATTGATCCTGGGTTAACTTTATGTGATCCAATATCCCCCCTCAGCTAATTATTCAATTAGAGAAGTCTCTGGTGTCAGCGGCCGGGATGGCAGAGTACTTCATACATTCCTAATGTTTGAGTAGTAGAGGGAGTCTATCTAATTAAGGGTTCTAGTCAGTTTGGGCTCAAGTTCAGTTATTATGTAATAGTTAACATTCTCGGGGTCCCAGGATTGTCCCTGATGCTGCCATAGTAATTCATGTACGGCCTAAGATGACCTCCGCAGCTGTTTTTATTCAAATAGAGGGGACATGTGTTCGTTCGGGGTGGGGGATTGACAGGCAATGACTCATATAGATTGTAGATGTTTGCTGGTATATATGCCCTTAGTCTCTTTTAAGCAAACTATCCCCTAGTTTTAAGAGTGGCCTTACAAATATTTTGTAGCCGTTGCCGTTGCTCCTTTAACCCTGAGCGGTCATATGAGCCTTTAGCATGTTAGTTTATCTGCCCTCCTTTAATATTACCTTTAAGTTTACTGACCTCTACAGGGTCCTGTCTGACATAGGACGGAAAAATCATACTTACCCCTCATATATGAGCTTTCTCCAGACTTTCCAATATGTATACTTTTAGATTCATTTAATAATTTCTTGCTACTGCGACAATCATAATAACGTGTACAGCTATGTTTCTATGCATATTAGCACTCAGTCCTATCTGGGAGGTAATCCCTGCATTCTTGTTTATCTTTAGCACAGTGGTGATTACTTATATACTCTAAAAATGTCTTGTTTTTTTTCTTATGACTTCCTTCAATCCTAGTACCAGTTTACTGGGCCTACCCATGGCCCTAGAAGGTATGTGAAGGAGTATGATGAGTGTAAGCCCAAAGGAGGCTTATACTGCCCAAAAATCCTCCAGCTGGTAACTTATATTCATTGGGGTACTACAGTGACCTCAGCTATGTTGGGGGGGGAAATGAGGGTGTTTTGGGTTTGCTCCTCAATCTTCCTCTGCATGTCCTATATTTCATGCATTCTTGCAGTGAAAGTGTAATAGTAGAAGTACTTGTCTATGTATTGCCTCTTGTGTTAAATAGAGCAAACTGTATTTTGTTGTAGTGAAAGAAAGGGGAGGTCTTGTAAGGGCGCTAATAGCTGAAGATACTTATGTGAAATTATTAATATTATCTGTGATAAATATTCGTAATAAAATTAAATCAAATAGGAACAGTATCTAAAAAACAAGTGATTTATTTGGTTACAATATGATTTGAAAAAATATATATAGAGACGTCTCTAGTACAATTCAATTAAAAACAATAATGAAATTTAGCATAAAAAATGATAAAAAGTGGTACTGATTAGTACTTCATGAGAAATTTAGGTTACTGTTTAATAGTATAGTCACAAAGAAAATTCTATTGGGGTGTGACTAAACAGTTAGCCAAGATTTCTCGTGAGTTATTAAGTTTGTATACAGTTATACATAGAAATATATTTAAAATACCAATATCGGCTTGATAAAACTTTTGCAAAGGCTATATATTGCACAAAAAATTATAATGGAGCTTAAAGAGGAGCTGTGCATAGGAGGAAAATTATATAGGGTTATGCTCTAGCTCGGATTAGATCAATCCTTATATCTGTATTCTCAGCGAACTAATTGACATGTCCATATGTATGAACCAAGAGAAATGTCCAGTAATATTATACTGCTAGTAGTTTAGGATTACAGTTCGCAATCTTTCATGCAGATGGTACCTTATAGTAAGCTTGAATAGCAGCAGGGAATCCTGTGCGTCCTGCGGCTCAGTTCTTCTGACAGTGTCCTCATGTTGTTGGCGTCTGACGTCACACCCGATGTGCGGGGGCTTGTCTTGCATCTGCCAATCACTGCTTAGACAGTTGTGAGTATCCGAAATACCTTTTTACGTCCGATATTGTGTATTCACAATTCTTCTTGTATCTGATACCTGTACTTATTTAGGCACCGATCAGCAAAGAAGTATCCGTTGAGAGTAAGTTCACCTGCACTTAGTGCTGTTAGCACGCAGGTTCCGATGAAATTTCTCCTTAGTGTCCTTTGTTGACAGTCAACCCGGGTTGGTTCAAACAGCTGATAGGATAGTGGAGTCAAGAAAACAGTCTTTAGCTTCTACGCGTTTCACTCCCTCCAGGAGCTTTATCAAGAATGATTTGGACTGTTAGACTCCTCTCTTTAATAGGTGTATCCTGAATCCCATTGGTTCATGGTAATCCCATAGTTAAGGTGGTATAATTTCTTTGCACTTGCTCCTAATACATTGCTCCATTCTATTGTTGATCATGGATCAGCTAATCATATATACCAAACATATTTAAGATCCTGAAAGAGCCATAAACCATTTTTCTATAAGACCGATAAAAGAAATATAGTTAAAATAGACCAAATGTCTTCAAATTGAATCTGAATGCCTAAAGGGTACAGGTTATGGGGAAATTAGATTAATTATGTTTGTCATGCATAAAAAATATATATATATATTCCCTAATCGAGAAGAAATGGTGAGATGTCCAGTTCTGAATTTAGACCTTTGGGGAATAGCGTGTCAAATTTAAAGATATACTCTGCCTCTTTTAGAAGCAGTTTTTTCTGTATGTCCCCACCTCTCCAGTGTTTTTCTACTTTGTATATACCCCAATAAGATAGATCTTTTGTATTGCCCTTATGCATGGTTTTAAAATGTTTATACAGATGTGTGTCCTCTATTCCATTCTCTATATTATTGAGATGTTCCCTGATTCTATCTCTCAGAGTTCTCTTAGTTTCTCCGAAATAAAAAAGGTTGCAGGTGCATTTTAAGACATAAATAATTCCTTTATGTGAGCATCTTATGAGTTCTTTAATTAGTATGGTGCTATTTGGACCTATCTGAATCATATTGGATTTATTGCTGTGCTTACATGACTTACATGTGTGACATGGAAAGAAACCTGTTAGCTTCTGTCCATGAAGATCTTTTTGTACTAATTTATTTTTTTTTTTTTTTTTTTAGTTCACTGGGTGCAAGGGCTGATTTTAAATTACTTGCTTTTTTCAAAACAAAACTGGGGTTGTCTGTTACTTTTTCTCCCAAAATGTTATCTTCCTTAATGAGATGCCAGTGTTTTTTTATAATTTTTTTTCACCACATTATGGTCAACGTGGTAATCAGTTATGAAAGGAATTTTTATTACATTTTCGTCTGTATTTGTTTTTTCTTTGTATATTAGCAATGATTCTCTATCACCAGCAAGGAATATATAACTTAAGTAGTACTCCCTTAAACAAAGAGGAAGAAAAAGTTCTGAGCCTAGGTCTTACATATGCTCCCACAGCTAGAATCAACAAATTTAATACTTTTATACATGTAAAGAAATTTGTGAGAAATCTCACCTTGAAAAGACATTTCCTAAAAAACCCCATAGAAAGACAGCTAAATACACAAACACCCGTCAAAATCAATCACTCTAATCTAAAACCTAAATCTAAATTTAACCCTATACAATCAAAAGGGAATTATCTAGATACCTTTGAAAAACTAGTTCTTAAAGACATCAAAAGATGTAATCCCCAACAACCAAAAAAGTTTAATCTAAGCCTGAAAGAAAAAGCCATCATAAATAACCTACAGAACAATAAAGATATAACTATAAAATCTGCAGATAAGGGCGGTGGTATAGTCGTGATGGACACCACAAAATATCTCATTGAAGCCCATAGAATCTTAGATAATACTACAACATATAAAAAATTGGATCTCAATCCCACAAATAAATATGTACAAACACTGAATAAATTGTTGGTAGAGGGTAAAAGATCAGGTATATTAAATGAAAAAGAATTCCAATTTCTAACCCCTCAAAATCCACGAATACCGATCTTTTACTTTCTACCAAAAATTCACAAGAGCCTAACTGATCCCCCTGGTAGGCCCATCATATCAGGGATTGACTCTATCTCCTCCAATCTTTCAAGATATGTAGATGGCTATCTGCAAAAATATGTAACAAACTTAGGTTCCTATTTGAGGGACTCTACCCAAGTACTTAACATCTTAAATACTTTCCAATGGGAAGATGATATGTATTTAGCCACCTGTGACGTAACGTCACTGTACACAGTGATAGACCACAAAAAAGGTATGGAGGCAATCAACCACTATCTAACAAAAGACACAGACATGCCAGAAATACATAAGGAATTCATTTTGAGTAGCATTAAATTCATTCTAGAGAACAATTATTTCTCCTTTAATAACAAGTTTTATCTCCAAATAGAAGGAACAGCCATGGGTACAAGGTTTGCACCTAGCTACGCCAATCTTTTTATGGGTCTCTGGGAAGAAAATTTCTTT
This sequence comes from Bombina bombina, assembly GCF_027579735.1. Lineage (NCBI taxonomy): Eukaryota > Metazoa > Chordata > Amphibia > Anura > Bombinatoridae > Bombina > Bombina bombina. The sequence continues at coordinate 781,771,413 of NC_069502.1, read as the reverse complement.
GGACCCGGCGGCTATGGTGCAAACCTTGTACTCTACAAAAGGTACAGTACATTGATGACCTTATAATAATTTGGAAAGGGCAAGAAACCGATCTAATCCAAATGTTTGAAAAAATGAATCAAAATAATCTAGGTTTGCATTTTACACATAACCAAAGCAAAGAGACAATCACTTTCCTGGATTTGGAAATTATGGCACTGGGCAACAAGTTAGAGACAAAAACATATTTCAAACAAGTTGACTGTAACAATTATCTGCATGCCAAAAGTTGTCACCTGGATGCCTGGAAAGACAATATACCATTAGGACAGTGTCTAAGAGTCCGAAAAAACTGCTCTAGGTTGGCAGATTTTGAAGACCAGGCAGGAACACTAATTGAAATATTTAACTCAAGAGGCTATAACACAATGCATACCAAAAAAGCATTAGAAAGGGCTAAAAATACCAATAGAGAATCATTGCTAATATACAAAGAAAAAACAAATACAGACGAAAATGTAATAAAAATTCCTTTCATAACTGATTACCACGTTGACCATAATGTGGTGAAAAAAATTATAAAAAAACACTGGCATCTCATTAAGGAAGATAACATTTTGGGAGAAAAAGTAACAGACAACCCCAGTTTTGTTTTCAAAAAAGCAAGTAATTTAAAATCAGCCCTTGCACCCAGTGAACTAAAAAAAATAAAAAATAATAAATTAGTACAAAAAGATCTTCATGGACAGAAGCTAACAGGTTTCTTTCCATGTCACACATATAGAGAATGGAATAGAGGACACACATCTGTATAAACATTTTAAAACCATGCATAAGGGCAATACAAAAGATCTATCTTATTGGGGTATATACAAAGTAGAAAAACACTGGAGAGGTGGGGACATACAGAAAAAACTGCTTCTAAAAGAGGCAGAGTATATCTTTAAATTTGACACGCTATTCCCCAAAGGTCTAAATTCAGAACTGGACATCTCACCATTTCTTCTCGATTAGGGAATATATATATATATATTTTTTATGCATGACAAACATAATTAATCTAATTTCCCCATAACCTGTACCCTTTAGGCATTCAGATTCAATTTGAAGACATTTGGTCTATTTTAACTATATTTCTTTTATCGGTCTTATAGAAAAATGGTTTATGGCTCTTTCAGGATCTTAAATATGTTTGGTATATATGATTAGCTGATCCATGATCAACAATAGAATGGAGCAATGTATTAGGAGCAAGTGCAAAGAAATTATACCACCTTAACTATGGGATTACCATGAACCAATGGGATTCAGGATACACCTATTAAAGAGAGGAGTCTAACAGTCCAAATCATTCTTGATAAAGCTCCTGGAGGGAGTGAAACGCGTAGAAGCTAAAGACTGTTTTCTTGACTCCACTATCCTATCAGCTGTTTGAACCAACCCGGGTTGACTGTCAACAAAGGACACTAAGGAGAAATTTCATCGGAACCTGCGTGCTAACAGCACTAAGTGCAGGTGAACTTACTCTCAACGGATACTTCTTTGCTGATCGGTGCCTAAATAAGTACAGGTATCAGATACAAGAAGAATTGTGAATACACAATATCGGACGTAAAAAGGTATTTCGGATACTCACAACTGTCTAAGCAGTGATTGGCAGACGCAAGACAAGCCCCCGCACATCGGGTGTGACGTCAGACGCCAACAACACGAGGACACTGTCAGAAGAACTGAGCCGCAGGACGCACAGGATTCCCTGCTGCTATTCAAGCTTACTATAAGGTACCATCTGCATGAAAGATTGCGAACTGTAATCCTAAACTACTAGCAGTATAATATTACTGGACATTTCTCTTGGTTCATACATATGGACATGTCAATTAGTTCGCTGAGAATACAGATATAAGGATTGATCTAATCCGAGCTAGAGCATAACCCTATATAATTTTCCTCCTATGCACAGCTCCTCTTTAAGCTCCATTATAATTTTTTGTGCAATATATAGCCTTTGCAAAAGTTTTATCAAGCCGATATTGGTATTTTAAATATATTTCTATGTATAACTGTATACAAACTTAATAACTCACGAGAAATCTTGGCTAACTGTTTAGTCACACCCCAATAGAATTTTCTTTGTGACTATACTATTAAACAGTAACCTAAATTTCTCATGAAGTACTAATCAGTACCACTTTTTATCATTTTTTATGCTAAATTTCATTATTGTTTTTAATTGAATTGTACTAGAGACGTCTCTATATATATTTTTTCAAATCATATTGTAACCAAATAAATCACTTGTTTTTTAGATACTGTTCCTATTTGATTTCATTTTATTACGAATATTTATCACAGATAATATTAATAATTTCACATAAGTATCTTCAGCTATTAGCGCCCTTACAAGACCTCCCCTTTCTTTCACTATACACTATTTTTAGATTGAAGGATCTAAAAAACACTGTAAGCGGTCTGATACTCTATATACCAGCGCACTATTTTCCCACATTCTTTCACATGTATTTTGTTGTAGTTTTGTTATACCCTCAATAAAAAACTATATTATATAAAAAAAAAAAAAATTGTCTGCTGCCTCTGAGGCAGCAGACATCAATCCTCCCAATCTCATAAAATCAGGTTGATTGACGGCCGCAAATCTACAGGGGGCGGTATTTCACAAGCAGTTCACCAGAACTGTTTGTGCAATATTAAATGCTGACAGTGTGTGCTGTCGGCATTCAGCGATGTCGGGCAGACATGATCGGTACAGCGGATAATGTTCGCCCGACAGTTAGTAAATCGTCCCCCAAGGATACAAATACGGTCGCGAAGGTATATAGATTCATTGCATATAGGTATATAGATTCAAGGTATGCGAAGGTATATAGATTCAAGTTTTTTTCCCATTATTAAACTTGTTATTTTCTTCAGCTCAATTATGTGGCTTTTATTTATCATGTTTCTATATGTACAATGACATTTACTGTTTTTACTTACTCAGTTCATGTACTTGATTTCATCTGCAAATATCATATGTTATTGCTTTTATCATATCACAGTCCCTAGGAAGTACAATCTGATATATGTTTTCCCTTGGTTTTCCCTTCTTCCCAGAGTTATATCCCGCATCAAGCAAGAGTGGGCCTCAGTGATCCTAATTGATCCAGCCTGGCCTCGCAGGACTTGGTTTGCGGATCTTGTCAAGATGTCATCCTCCCCTCCACAGAGGTTACCCCTGAGGAAGGACCTTCTTCTTCAAGGTCCCTTTCTTAATCAAAATCTAGATTCTCTGAAGCTAACTATGTGCAGATTAAACGCTTAATCTTATAAAAAATGGGCTTTTTGGATAAGGTTATTGATACATTGATTTCGTCATTTCCTGCGTCTTTGTTGATGCTAGTTGTTTTTGCGCAAAGTTGCTTATGTTATGATGTGAGTTGCGTGATTTCCTGGTATTGGTTTTGCGCCCAAAATTTTTTTCACTTCCTTTTGCATAATGCGTCATTCTTGGAGACAAAATTTAGTTATTTTACCCCTCTCCCTCTATTGCATGTTTCTATATGTACTATGACATTTACTGTTTTTACTTATTTATTTATTTATAAAATATTTTACCAGGAAGGATACATTGAGATTTCTCTCGTTTTCAAGTATGTCCTGGGATCACAAAACATTGCATTGATACAATAGGGTACAATAAAATACAAAAACAACAATAATAATACACAATATAAGCAAACATTTAACATAGAGCAGGTACGAAATATTTAATCAACCATGACAGGAGCATTCTGTTTTGAGATATGTATAGAGGGATCTCTTAAAGGATTTTAGGCTTGGGGAAGTTTTTAAAGTGTGAGGGAGGTCATTCCATAATTGTGGTGCTCTGTAGGAAAAGGAGGATCGAGCTGCTTTCTTTTTGTATTGAGGCAAGCTAAATAATGTGCTGTTATTGGATCGGAGGTTATAGGAGGTGGGAATAGCAGGGCAGAGCATTCTGCTCAGGTAGGGTGGGAGCTTCCCAGAAAGGCTCTTAAAGACAAGGCAGGAAAGATGGAGGGTGCGTCTGGATTCCAGCGACAGCCAGTTTAGTTCTTTTAGCATGTCACAAAGGTGGGTCCTGTAGTTACATTGTAGCACAAAGCGGCAGAACGAGTTATATAATGTATTTAGTTTATTAAGGTGAGTTTGTGGAGCAGGTGCATATACTATGTCCCCATAATCCAAGATAGGCATCAGCATTTGCTGTACAATCTTTTCCTTTACTGTAGGGCTGAGGCAAGATTTATTTCTGTACAGGGCGCCTAGTTTTGGATAAAGTTTAGAGGCAAGTTTTTCTATGTAAAGTCCAAAAGATAGATTGGGGTCTAACAACATACCTAAGTATTTAAAAGAGTGGACTGCGGTCAGCGTGCAATTGGATTTTGTTTTGATGCGAAGATGGGAATTTTGTAATTTTTGTATTTTAGGTCCCGTTCCAAAGATCATTGTGACTGTTTTGTCAGTGTTTAGGAAGAGTTTGTTTTTCGAGATCCACTTTTCTACCTCTGTGAACTGGTCTTGGAGCACTGCTTCAAGCTGCGGCAGATCAGATTTGTTTGCATAAATTACCGTGTCGTCTGCGTACATGTGTACAGTTGAGGATTTGCAGACATTAGGCAAATCATTTATAAATAATGTGAATAGTAGGGGGCCGAGAATGGAACCTTGGGGAACACCACACGTGACTGGGAGAGGGAGGGAGTCACTGTTAGAGACAGAGACATATTGTGATCGATCCGATACATATGATTTAAACCAGGTTAACAGGCGATCAGCAATACCAGAGTTTTTTAGTTTGAGAAGTAGTAGGTCATGGTCCACTGTGTCAAAAGCCTTTGCAAAATCAAGGAAAATAGCTCCAGTTAGGTCTCCTTGTTCCTTGCCAGTTTGGATGTCGTTGCAAACTTTTAGGAGGACAGTTGTAGTGGAGTGATTCGGTCTGAAACCTGATTGATCAGGGGTCAGATAGTTTGAAAGTTGATAATATTCGCATAATTGCGTATGGACGCATTTTTCTAAGATTTTTGATAATACAGGGAGCAATGATATAGGACGATAGTTAGAAACCAAGGTTAACTCCCCACTTTTATGAATAGGCACTACTCTTGCAGTTTTCCAGAGTTTGGGTATGTATCCAGACACCAAGGATTCGTTAATTAGGGTTGCGACAGGCTTAGCAATTGCTGGCGCACTGAGCTTCAACAGCATTGCTGGGATTTGATCAGGTCCTGACTGGTTTTTCATTTTTAGATTATTGAGGTGTTTCTTAATGACATTGAAGGGTACAGGTCTAAAATTGAACTTTTCTATATTGGGTCTTTGCTGTTTTAGTGGGGCCTGATCCACATTTGTAGCTTCAGGACTAGTGCCATTTATTAGTTTGTCAATCAGGGTGGTGGAGCATCCTACAAAATAATTGTTAAAGGCATTTGCTACTTCTAAGGGGAGTTGCAGGTTTTGGTTATCCACATTGACAGTGGAGGGTTGGGAGTGGATTGGTGGATTTTGTAGGTTATTTATGATTTTCCAAAACTTTCTAGGGTTACATATATTATTGTTCAGATTTTCACAGAAATATTGTGCCTTAGCCAGTTTTGTTTATTTAGTACATATATTTCGCCATTGTCTATATACACAGTGATCATTCATAGAGCCAGTATGCTTGAACTTTGACCACAATGAATCCCGAAATTGGTACATTTGAATTAGGTCAGCTGTGATCCAATTCAAGTGTGCTCCTTTTACTCTCACCTTACGCAGCGGTGCATGTAAATTCCAAACTTGTAGGAGTTCAGACTGAAAGAATTCAACTGCAGAGTCTAGATCTGGGATTAGGTTTAATCTGTGCCAGGGGAGGTTCTTGATGTCATTTAGAAATGATTGAAGATTAAATTTTTTGAAGGACCTGGTGATTTTAACCTTGGGAGAGGATTTAGTAGCCTTTATTTTGCGCACACAGTACACTAAGCAGTGGTCACTGAAATTGTTAGGGAGAACACCTGCCTCCTGGATTCGGTTGGGAGAAGAGGAGAGAATCCAGTCGAGCAGGGTATGATTATGGCTTTTGATGTTTATGCGAGTTGGGGAGGAGATTAATTGTGTTAGCTGCAAAGATTTAAACAGCGAGCGACAACTGTTATTTTTTGGATTCAGCCAATCGATGTTAAAATCTCCAAAAACCAAAATTTCACTTTTTGGGTTTTGAGTTATGGATTCACTAAGGAGCTGTGCTATGTCCGAAATGGAATGCACAGGGGAGCTTGGTGGGCGGTAGATTCCTGCAACAATTATTGATTTACTGCACGGGATCTCAATTTTGCCAGAAAGGAAATCAAAGGTGGCAGGAGAGCTAGATTTTTGTATGGGGGTGAACTTTGTGGAGTTGTCAACATAGATTACAATGCCGCCTTACTCAGTTCATGTACTTGATTTCATCTGCAAATATCATATGTTATTGATTTTATCATAAAGGTTATGACTGCTATTATGACTTTAAGTAAACTTACAAGGTCTTTTAAAAATTATTAAAGTTTAATTAATTTTGTTCTGACCGGCAGCATTCTTAAGTTTATTCTACTGATGAAGGTTTCTTTGGCTCAAAGGATCTTGTATCAGACAGTTTGTTAAAAATTCTCCTTATTTTTCATTTGAACATTTTTTGTTCTTTGTTAAGGAAATTTTGTTATTTTTAGCTTTTAGGAGTCTAGTCCTCCTATTAACTATCAGCTAGATTACAAGTTTTGGGTTGCGGCTTGTAACGCTGAAAATATGGTATTTTCAGCGTTAAAACAGTACCGCAGCTATTACAAGTGTTGTCACCTTTTAGCCTGTACTGCAACATCAGTCCCTCGCATGTAAAAATTAAGTTTTTTCATGGGATTCCCATAGTGCCGGTATTACGAGTTTTGCGGTGAGGCTAAAAAGTGAGCGTTACAGCCTAAAATGACAAGATCTGTACCGCCATCTAAAGTCAGTAGTTATGAGTGTTACGCTACAAAGCTGTAACCTAAAACTCATAACTAAACTGCTACAAAGTACACTAAACAGCCATAAACTACCTATTGACCCCTAAACCGAGGCCCTCCTGCATCAAAAACACTATAATAAATGTATTAACCCCCTAATCTGCCGATCCCGACATCGCCGCCACTAAAAAAAATGTATTAACCCCTATTCAGCTGATCCCCGACATCGTCACCACTATACTAAAGTTATTAACCCCTAAACTGCCGCTCTTCCACATCAAAAACACTATTTAAATATTATTAACCTCTAATCTGCAGTCCGCCCACACTGCCGCTATAATAAACCTATTAACCCCTAAACCGCAAGCCCCACACAACAAAATATACTAAAATAAACTATTAACGCCCAAACCGAACCCCCCCCCACAACAAAATAAAGTAATTTAAACTAGTGACCCCTAAACCCAACGACCACCTTACTTTGTATTAAAATTACAATTTCCCTATCTAAAATTAATAATTTTAATTTGACAGGTAAGTTTTAATTTAATTTAAAACTAACAATTAAACTATTATAATTATTAAACTAAAATGAAATTAACTACCAATTAAATAAAACTAAACTACCAATAAAAAAATCCTAACACTACTCTAAAAATTACAAAAAGTATCTAATTACAAAAAATAAAAACTAACTAAATTACAAAAAAAAAACAATAAAACACCTAATCTAATAGCCCTATCAAAATACAAAAATCCCACCCAAAAAAAAACCTAGCCTACAATAAACTACCAATGGCCTTTAAAAGGGCCTTTTGTGGGGCATTGCCCCAAAGATATCAGCTCTTTTACCTGTAAAAGAAAATACGAACAACCCCCAACAGTAAAACCCACCACCCAACCAACCCCCCCAAATAAAAAAACTATCTAAAATAACCTGAAAAGGGCATTTGTATGGGCATTGCCCTTAAAAGGGCATTTAGGTCTTTTACTGCCCAGACCCTAAACTAAAAAAAAAACTCACCCAAAAAACCCTTAAAAAACCTAACACTAACCCCCGACGATCCACTTACAGTTGTTGAAGTCCCGCTTGAAGGATCCATCCAGCTGGCGAAGTCCTCATCAATGCGGCAAGAAGTCTTCATCCAGGCGGCCTCTTCTATTTATTCATAACCTAACATTTTTCAGCCATTCCCAGTCCCTTAATTTTGTACATTTATCACTGTATCAAACACCTTTCCAAAATCCAAGTATATCCCATCAACTGATTCCCCTTTATCTATGTTTTTACTTACTTCCTCGTAGAATCTAATTTGATTAGTTTGACATACCAAGAGAACAAAGCACATTTGATGATTAAAGTCAATTGGAAAGTTGTTTTAGATAGGGAAATTGTAATTTTAATACAAAGTTAGGTGGTCGTTGGGTTTAGCGGTCACTAGTTTAAATTACTTTATTTTGTTGTGGGGGGGGTTCGGTTTGGGCGTTAATAGTTTATTTTAGTATATTTTGTTGTGGGGGGCTTGCGGTTTAGGGGTTAATAGGTTTATTATAGCGGCAGTGTGGGAGGACTGCAGATTAGAGGTTAATAATAATTAAATCGTGTTTTTGATGCGGAAGAGCGGCGGTTTAGGGGTTAATAACTTTAGTATAGTGGTGACGATGTCTGGGATCGGCGGAATAAGGGTTAATACATTTTTTTTAGTGGCGGCGATGTCGGGATCGGCAGATTAGGGGGGTTAATACATTTATTATAGTGTTTTTGATGCAGGAGGGCCTCGGTTTAGGGGTTAATAGGTAGTTTATGGGTCTTTAGTGTACTTTGTAGCAGTTTAGTTATGAGTTTTAGGTTACAGCTTTGTAGCGCAACACTCATAACTACTGACTTTAGATGGCGGTACGGATCTTGTCATTTTAGGCAGTAACGCTCACTTTTTAGCCTCACCGCAAAACTCGTAATACCGGCACTATGGGAATCCCATGAAAAAACGTAATTTTTACATGTGAGGGACTGACGTTACAGTACAAGCTAAAAGGTGTGTGCGGTACACTTATACTGACAACACTTGTAATAGCTGCAGTACTGTTTTAACGCTGAAAATACCATATTTTCAGCGTTACAAGCCGCAACCCAAAACTTGTAATCTAGCTGATAGTTAATAGGAGGACTAGACTCCTAAAAGCTAAAAATAACAAAATTTCCTTAACAAAGAACAAAAAATGTTCAAATGAAAAATAAGGAGAATTTTTAACAAACTGTCTGATACAAGATCCTTTGAGCCAAAGAAACCTTCATCAGTAGAATAAACTTAAGAATGCTGCCGGTCAGAACAAAATTAATTAAACTTTAATAATTTTTAAAAGACCTTGTAAGTTTACTTAAAGTCATAATAGCAGTCATAACCTTTATGATAAAAGCAATAACATATGATATTTGCAGATGAAATCAAGTACATGAACTGAGTAAGTAAAAACAGTAAATGTCATTGTACATATAGAAACATGAAAATAACAACAGTTTAATAATGGGAAAAAAAAACACACTTAGCTTTGAAGAATTGTGTTTCAGGGCATCAGAGTTAGGATCAGAATGAGACATCTCACAAAATGTAACAGAAAAATAAAAATAACATTAGGCAAAACATTCAATTTCCACAATGTAACAGTTTCAGTAGATAGGAAAAAAAAAACCAAAGATAATATTTTTTTACTTTTTTTAAAAAAACAAAAAAATAAAATAAAAAAGCAGGCATAATAGCTTTCAAAAATCATGAAAACAGCGAGCAATAGAGGGAGAGGGGTAAAATAACTAAATTTTGTCTCCAAGAATGACGCATTATGCAAAAGGAATTGAAAAAAATCCTTTGAGCCAAAGAAACCTTCATCAGTAGAATAAACTTAAGAATGCTGCCGGTCAGAACAAAATTAATTAAACTTTAATAATTTTTAAAAGACCTTGTAAGTTTACTTAAAGTCATAATAGCAGTCATAACCTTTATGATAAAAGCAATAACATATGATATTTGCAGATGAAATCAAGTACATGAACTGAGTAAGTAAAAACAGTAAATGTCATTGTACATATAGAAACATGAAAATAACAACAGTTTAATAATGGGAAAAAAAAACACACTTAGCTTTGAAGAATTGTGTTTCAGGGCATCAGAGTTAGGTTCAGAATGAGACATCTCACAAAATGTAACAGAAAAATAAAAATAACATTAGGCAAAACATTCAATTTCCACAATGTAACAGTTTCAGTAGATAGGAAAAAAAAAACCAAAGATAATATTTTTTTACTTTTTTTAAAAAAACAAAAAAATAAAATAAAAAAGCAGGCATAATAGCTTTCAAAAATCATGAAAACAGCGAGCAATAGAGGGAGAGGGGTAAAATAACTAAATTTTGTCTCCAAGAATGACGCATTATGCAAAAGGAAGTGAAAAAAAATTTTGGGCACAAAACCAATACCAGGAAATCACGCAACTCGCATCATAACATAAGCAACTTTGCGCAAAAACAACTAGCATCAACAAAGATGCAGGAAAGGACGAAATCAATGTCTCAATAACCTTATCCAAAAAGCCCATTTTTTATAAGATTAAGCGTTTAATCACCACATAGCTTCAGAGAATCTATATTTTGATTAAGAAAGGGACCTTGAAGAAGAAGGTCCTTCCTCAGCGGTAACCTCTGCGGAGGGGAGGATGACATCTTGACAAGATCCGCAAACCAAGTCCTGCGAGGCCAGGCTGGATCAATTAGGATCACTGACGCCCACTCTTGCTTGATGCGGGATATAACTCTGGGAAGAAGGGAAAACCAAGGTAAAACATATATCAGATTGTACTTCCTAGGGACTGCCAACGCATCCACCAGGACTGCTTGAGGATTTCTTGATCTGGACCTGTAGCTGGGCAATTTGGTATTGAAGTGAGAGGCCATGGGGTCTATTTCTGGAATGCCCCACCTGAGGTTAATCTTCAAGAATATCTCTGGATGAAGAGTCCATTTTCCCGGATGAAATGGTTGTCTCCTCAGATAGTCCACTTCCCAGTTATCCACTCCTGGAATATGAATAGCTAAGATGTGACAACTGTGAGACTCTGCCCATTGAAGAATTTGAGAGACTTCGTTCATAGCCAGGGAACTTCGGGTTCCACCTTGATGATTGATATAAGCCACTGCAGTTATATTGTCCAATTGAAATCTGATAAACCGGACATGAACTCAATTGAGGCCACGCTACGAAAGTATTGTAAATTACTATCAACTCCAGAATGTTTATAGGAAGAATAGATTCCTCTGGCAACCAGAATCCCTGAGCTCTTAAGGGACCCCAAACTGCTCCCAAGCCTGAAAGTCTGGCATCCGTAGTCACAATTTCCTAAGATGGTCTCAAGAAGATCATGCCTTGATACAGATGATCTTAACAAAGTCACCAAGAGAGAGTTTCTCTCGTTTAGTTGTCTAGGACAATCGTCTGAGATAGAGCTGAATGATTTCCATTGTCTGAGCATACATAGTTGAAGAGATCTCAGATGAAAGCGAGCAAAAGGAATAATATCCATGGTAGCCACTATGAGACCAATTACATCCATACACTGTGCAACTGAAGGGCGTACAGAAGATTGAAGGGAGAGACAAGTCGAGAGAAGTATGAACTTTCTCAAACCTGTCAGAAAGATCTTCATAAAAACCGAATCTATGATAGTCCCCAGAAAACAAATTCTGGTAGTATTGGGAACAAGAGAGCTCTTGTCTAGATTTATCTTCCACCCGTGTGAGTGGAGAAGAGACAAAAGAGAGTTTGTGTGAGATTTTGCTAAATGAAAAGATGGATTTTGAACCAAGATATCATCCAGGTACGGAACCATAGCAATTCCTTGAGTTCTTGATACCGCTAACAGAGCTCTCAAAACCTTCGTAAAAATTCTGGGAGCTGTGGCCAGACCAAAACGGAAGGGCTACAAATTGTAAATGTTTGTTTAGAAAGGCAAACCTCAGAAAGTGAAAGTGTTCCTTGGGGATAGGAACATGAAAGTAGGCATCCTTGAGGTCTATAGTGGTCATGTATTGAACCTTCTGAATTAATGGAAGAATGGATCTGATGGTTTCCATTTTGAAGGACAGAACTTTGAGAAACTTGTTTAGACACTTTAGATCCAGGATAGGTGAAAAAGTTCCCTCTTTTTTGGGATAACTAAAAGGTTTAAATAAAACCCCAGGCACTGTTCTGCAGGAGGAACTGGAACACTCCCAGAGAAGACATGTCCCTTAGACAGTTTAAGAAGGCCTCTCCAAAGGAGTTTCTTCCAAAATTGACCCAGCTAAAGAGGTACACCAATAGGTGATAGCTACAGCAACTGCCGCAATGCTTGCAACTGGTTGCCAAAGGAGACTGAGCTAAATACATTTTTTTCTTAAATACCCTTACAATTTTCTATCCATTGGATCCTTAAAAGAAGTATTATCCTCCAAGGGAATAGCAGTTCTTTTAGCTAGAGTGGAAATAGCTCCATCAACTTTAGAAACAGTACTCCACAATTCCAGAATATAATCAGGAACTGAAAACATTTTCTTAAAATTTGGAGGAGGGGAGAAAGGAATCCCCGGCTTTTCCCATTCCTTCGAGATGATATCAGACATACGGTCAGGGACTGGGAGAAAATCCAGAGACTTGGGGTCCGATTTAACAACAGCCGAATGGCCCCTAATCGCCCTGTTTCCACACGAGCCTTCAGGCTGGCACTCTTCAGAGCATCAACATTGCGGTCTCCAGCCATGCACTGAAGACTCATTGCGGTAAAGCCATACCACGTGACTTGTAATATCAAATAGGTGACCATTCCGCACGCAAAGACCATATCGAACAATACTGCGCAACTTGTAATCTAGGTCAAAGATAATAGAGTAAGTTATATTGAGTTTAAAGGGACACAAGTCAAAATTAAATTTTAATGATTCAGATAAAGCATGCAATTTTAAACAACTTTGTAATTTACTTCCATTAACAAAATGTGCACAGTGATTTAATATTTACACTTATTGAGTTACCAGCTCCTACTTAGCATGTGCACCAGTTTATAGAATATATGTATATGCATTTGTGATTGGCTGATGGCTGTCACATGCTAAAAGGGAAGTATTGTGAAATTTTTCCAAGTATTAATGGATAGTTCAGAACTTATTTACACTTGTAGTTAATTGGTTACAGCTAAAGAGACTAAGATTATGGATACCACTAGACATTTCAAAGAGTGTACAACATAATTATATTGTTCAATCCTTACATAGTAACATAGTAGATGGTGTTGAAACACAGCAGAAGTCCACTGAGTTCAGCCAATAATCTTACTTGTTTTACAATAAAGAAGGTCTAATTGAACTTAAATCAAAATAATTAAAAAGCTGATTTATTTAACACAATCATATCTCAATATTTTGTTTCAAGACAGAAATGTATCTAAGGTATTGGCATTCACTACCTCCTTAGGCAATAGAAATAGTTTTAATAACGGATTCCCAAGTATTAAGTGCAGTTTTACAAGAGATTTAGATAGTGACCGAATTATACTTTCTCCCTAGCTATTTTCTTACATGCTAGTATCGTATAAGCCGTAGAAGCTGCTGTCCTCCGTGTGCTCTCATTCCTAGCTTGTTATCTATGCCTAAATCCTTTTCCTCCTTTGTTTTGTTAACTCTAGTCCCATTTAAATAATAGGTAGCCTGTATATTATTACTTCCAAAATGATGAACCTTATATTTACTAGTGTTAACTCCTTAGTGGTCACAGCATTCTTCCATTTTCTTACCGTTTAGGACCAGGGCTATTTTTACATTTCTGGGGTGTTTGTGTTTAGCTGTAATTTTCCTCTTATTCATTTACTGAACCCACACATATTATACACCGTTTTTCTCGCCATTAAATAGGCTTTCTAAAGATACCATTATTTTCATCATATATTATAATATACTATTACATATTTTTATAAAATATGATGAAAAAAAATAAAAAAAAAATACACTTTTTCTAACTTTGACCCCCAAAATCTGTTACACATCTACAACCACCAAAAAATATCCATAGTAGATAGTTTCTAAATTTTGTCCTGAGTTTATAAATACCCAATGTTTTCATGTTCTTTCTTTTTTTGCAAGTTATAGTTCAATAAGTACAAGTAGTACTTTGCTATTTCTAAACAATTTTTTTTTTTTCAAAATTAGGGATAGTTACATTTTCACACTGATATCTGTCAGGAAACCCTGAATAACCCTTCACGTGTATATATTTTGTAAAATAAGACAACCTAATGTATTAAACTTGGGGTATTTTGACTATTTTCATGCAACCATTTTACCACCAATCTAAGTGGTGATTGTTTTTACAAAATAGCAACTTAAGAATACATTTACTGAGAACGTTAAGGGTTACTGCCAAATAACACCCCAATATGTGTTCAGCAACATCTCCTGAGTAAAGTGATACTACCCATGTATAGGTGTGTCGGGTTCTCTGGGGGCTAAAAGGCCTTTTTTTGGGGGGGTGCATTCCAGTTTTCCAACTTGAAATTTTCACATCTTTCATCATGCACCCATGTCCTAGTTAGGCCAATGTAATTTACCCCATCAAACCATATTTTTTTGAAAAGGAGATGCCCTAGGGTATTGGAAATGCTGGTATTTTAACACTTTCCATGCACTAATTCAACCAAAAGTCTTTGTCAAACTTTTGGGTAGTCATTTTTTTGTGTTATTTTTCACACACATTGTACTTTAGACATGGAATCTCAGTTCCTGTTATGTGTTACTGCCAAAGAAGACCACAATATGTGTTCAGCAACATCTCCTGGGTACAGTGATACCACCCATGAATAGGTTTGTCAGGTTATCAGGGGGCTAAAAGGCCTTATTTTTAGGGGGCACATTTCAGTTTTCCAACATGGAATTTTCACAACCCATGCACCCATGTCCTATTTGGGACATTTTTGAAGCCGGCCAATGTAATTTACCCCATCAAACCATATATTTTTAAAAAGAAGACACCCTAGGGTATTTGAAAAGCACACACATTGTACTTTTGGGTAGTCATTTTTTGTGTTATTTTTCACACACATTGTACTTTAGGCATGGATTATCAGTTCCTGTTATGTGTTACTGCCAAAGAAGACCACAATCTGTGTTCAACAACATCTCCTGAGTACAGTGATACCACCTATGCATAGATTTGTTGGCTTGCTAGGGTGATGCAATGCCAAACTTCTGACGTGTTTGCGATTTTTTTTTTCACATTTAACATATCTTACTTATCTATCTTCTTTTTGGGGGCCTTTTTACATACCCTAATTTATTTGTTTGCATATGTGCATATATTTGAAAAGTTAACACCCCAATGTATTGTATATGGAGTGTTTTGATGCCTTTGATGCAACTGTTTTAGCCAAAAAAATGTATGTATGGTGGTAATTTTTCAATTTTCATTTTTACACACACATTGCTTTCTGCAAGACCCCGTGATTACACCCATTCCCCCATGCATAGATTTGCCAGGATTTTGGGAAGGTTCAGTTACAATTGTATGACTTGTAATTTGAGTTGAAAGTGAGAGTATTTCTTCTTATAGGCCTATCTTTAGTTTGGGGCCTATTGCATATCCCAGTTTTATTTATTGCCATGAAAGTGTATATATTTAAAACATTGACACCCCAAGGTATTGTATATGGAGTGCTTTGATGCCTTTGATGCAACCGTTTTAGCCAAAAAAATTGGAGAAAGTGTATGGTGGTTATTTTTCAATTTTACACACACATTGTTTTTTGACTATGATTTAGGAGAGCTTGTTGTAAGTTATTGCAAGAAAACTGCAAGACCCCCTGATAACACCCATGCCCCCCATGCATAGGTTTGACAGGGGATTTGGTAAAATACAGTCCCCAATGCAGAGTCCTACCTGTCCAGGGCAATCAGGACTGTAAAAGGTGATGTCCTTTCTCTGCCCCCTCTTGGTACAGAGTCTGCATTTTTTCTGAGGATTCTGCTTCGCAGCCGTAAGGGGATTTTGAAAATAAAATGGGTAGCCCCAACTCTGCTCTCTCCCATCACCGCCGGGGAGCAAGTGCATCTTGGTACAAAATCCCCAAAATGATCTGGAGCTGAAACTGTAAAAAAGTCAGTCTCATTTCAGGGTTTGCTTTTTTGAACAACAAAAAAGTGTTGTAGGTTGCAATCTGCATTAAGTAAATTGCAACCTTTCTGTACCAGACCGTTGTCTTCCACATAATTAGGTACGGCTGCAGCACCTGAGCTGCTAGATCAACCCCACCCATATGCCGGTTATAAGCCTTGATGCACACTGACTTCATTGTGCTCTCAACTCTGACACTTACAGAGACCCCACAGTCCTCTCTGTGTGGATGGTGGTTAGAAGGTACACATCCTTCTTGTCTCTGTACTTAACTGCCAACAGCTCCTCTTGGGGCAGAGCTGAGGTCTCCCTCCTTCGCAGCCAAGTGCATGCAAGTTGTCCTGGGAAACCTGCGTAGTTCTTTTGAATTGTACCGCAAGCTACTGCATCAAAACAATACAGTAGATTGAACAAATGGACACTTGTATAAAAATTGTCTATATACAAGTGGTACCTTTTGTTCATCGGGGTAAAATCCGGTCCAAGACAATCTTGCCAATGATTTCCATATGTTCTGGGCAGCTTGGAGGGTCAAGGTGGATATCCTTTCCCTCGTACACCCGGGAAGGCCTGAGTATACCCAGTCTCGCTCTCACAGAGCTTATACACATTTACTCCATACCTGGAGCGCTTGGAAGGAATATACTGCTTGAATCCCAGCCTTCCCTTATACTTCATCAGCGATTCATCCACGCATATATTGCTTCCAGGTGTATAAGCCTGCAAACCTTGCAGTAAAGTGGGTAATCAGGGGACAGATTTTATACAGCCTGTCAAACTGGGGATGCTCCCTAGGGGGGTACAGGCTTTTGTCGCTGAAGTGCATGAAATGTAGAATCATTTCATACCTCTTCCTCGACATACTCTGGGAGAAAATGGGAGTAGACCAAATGGGGCTACTGCTCCAGTAGTAGCAGATGAGGGTTTCTTTATGATGCCCATCAGCATAGTAAATGCCCAGAATGTTTTAAATTCTGGCACATCGATGGGGGCCCATTGCTGCTTTGCCAAAAAAGTGTCAGGCTTTGCATCATGGAACTGATGGGCATATAAATTAGTTGGGGCGACAATGTTCCCCAATACATCATTGCCCAGAAACACCTCCATAAACTGTTGGTGGCTAAATCCTGTCACATCCACATTGATGCCAGGATTTGCACTGAAGGTGGGATATCTGCCTCTGGTGATGAGGTACCCACTCCTCAGCAGCAATGGCAGCTGGAGAAACACGTCTCCTTCTGGCAGGGGGACTAGCAGCCACAGATACATCACTATCAGTTGAGACTGTATCTAATGATGTATCTGAGCATATGGCAAGTTCAAAATTGGGGACTGAGTCAGACATAGAGGCGTCTGACTGACGCAAGGATGGCATACACCTCCTCAGCACTATGTCTCTGTGACATGATTTATTTTTATCTGTCACAGAGAAAAGAAATTACTAAAAAAAAAACACCACAAAATTTAAATTTAAATCAACTTAAATGGCTCTGAAAAGATCCTTTGGGTCTCAAAAAAATTACTAGAAAAAAAATTAACCCCTAAAAAAAATACACAGAGAACAAAAAAGTGCTATCATAAACACAGATCTCTCTCTTCCACAAAAACGCTAGTGAGGAGAGGGAGGGAGATCCATACTGGTCAGAGTCAATATTTACTAATATTGACATGATCAGACAAATTGAATATTTTATTATCAAAATGTTTTTTATTGTGGCAAGCTCAGATTGGATGACCCTAGCCTGCCCCTATGATGATGCAGGCTAGGGACACCCCCAGAACCCTCATGATGCACTGGCCATCGCCATCTTTGAAGCCACATGGGGGAGGGGGGCTATTGTATACAAAATACATATATATATATATATAATATGTTATTTTACTAAGTGCCTCGACCCACCGAGGCACTTAGCACACTTACAGAGCATCAGAAGCCTGTCCGATGGCTTCCAATGCTCTGCCTGACTGCTGGGCTCCAGTGAAACCGGCAGTGATAGCTCTGTGGGAGCAATCCAAATGGAGCCCGGCAGTCAGGAACAGTATTGCAGGATGCCTCAACATCGAAGCATTGCTGCAATACTGTTTGAGCGGTGTCAGCGGTGTCAGGCATGTCCTTAACTGACACCCTTTGTAGGACGTGCCTGACACGTCCTCAGTAGCGAAGGGGTTAAATTTTATTTTACATTTACCTGCTCCTTCTTCCAAATATTGTAAATCCCCTTGCACAGAAATGACTTCCTGTACTGACCTAATCACCTTACGCAACTTTGTAAAAATAGAGATGTTGCTATTTAATCCTTCCTCCTAGTCATTAATAAAAATGTTAAAAAGATCAGGGCCCAGTACTGATCTCTGGGGAACTTTTTGTGGCAAGAAATTCTTAGCTTTGTAGAAAAATCAATAGACTCAAAGATATAAAGTCTCACAGTTGCATTATAATTGTGTTGCTGACACACATGTAAAGAAGCAGTGATGAGTTTAGCACTATAGAAACCAATGGAGCCACTTCTATCTGGCAACCCTTAATATCTTGCCATATACACACTGTCAATGATATTGGTGTTCTATGTTTTGCTACCGCGTCGAGATTTACTACCTCCATGTGTACATGCACAGAATTATGTAATTGCACTCCACATATGTTTCAAAATAAAGTGTGGAATGTGATTACGTAATTACAAGCATGTGCAGTTGGAGGTAGCAAATCTCGACAGAGAGGAAATGTAGTCCACTACTCCTCGCATTTTTTCTTAAAGTGTCCCTAGACATGCACGCATGCTCAACTTAACGTGGTAGCAAATTTCAACAGCGTAATTTTTCATTTAATAATACATCTAATCAACATTAAATAAAGTGTCTCTCCATCATTTTTTTAATATGCAAATTAATTAAGCTTACTCCTAAATTCATTACCTCTATGTTATGTTGTCTTGCCTGCTTGATCAGCTCCTGTAGTGTACAGTTAGTGAATTTAGGAGTAAGCTTAATTAATGTGCATATTAAGTTGCAGATTTATTAAATGACGGGCAGATATGTTTCGCTGCAGTGTATTATGTCCGCCCGGCATCGCTAAATGCCGACAGAATATGCTGTCAGCATTTAACATTGCACAAGTATTTCTGGTAAAATGCTTGTGCAATGCTGCCCCCTGTACATTTGCGGCTGCTATCAGGGGGTGTCAATCATCGTATCTGATCGGGATGATTGCAATCTGCCACCTAGGAGGTGGCGGACGAGTTAAGGAGCAGCGGTCTTATGACCGCTGCTTCTTAACTCTTGTTTCCGGCGAGCCGGAAACATTGGGTGTAGAACACAACATCCGCTGCTTGGTAAATCTACCCCTAAGAATGGTGGAGACATGCTTTATTTAATCTTCATTACATATGGAACTATAACTAAAACGTGCACATTAAAAAGTGTTGGAGAGATGGAGTGATGCTTTATTTAATGTTGATTAAATGTGTAATTGAATAAGAAATGAGCCAGTCGAAATTCGCTATCACGTTTAGCTGCGCATGCCTGCATGTCCATGGCCGCTTTAATAAAAAATGAGATGGCTAAAATTTCCTCTCCGTCAAGATTTGCTACCTCCATGTGCACATGCTTGTAATTACATAATCGCATTCCACACATTGTTTTGAAACATATGTGGAGTGTGATTAAGTAATTCTGTGCATGTGCAAATTGAGGTAGCAAATCTCGACGCAGTAGCAAAAATTGACAGAACACCTACATCATAAAATGCCTTCAAAAAAACTTACAAAACAAATTAATTAATGGTTGAAAAAATTACACCCTCTGTAAAACAGTAACATGCTAAAATATGCTCAAATAAAAGCATTTAAAAAAGTTTAATAGAAATAAAAAGTAAAACTAGACAATCTTGTCAGGTTTGACTATAGGAAGATGCAGTCTCAAGATGAGATACTTTGCAGAGGCAATTGCTGTGTGAAAGTCTAAGGGAAAAAAATCAGATGATGCCTTACAGATCTGTGAGATTTCCAAATCAATTTTTTTTCTTTCCATTGAGCCTACCTTAACAAAACAAAACAGACATGAGAGTATTTAACAATCACACACTTTTACAGAACCTATTTTGGAAACAGGTTTCCTAAGATAAGCAGCAGTAATTATTGATTTTCTTGTTTGTTGTGTGAGATATCATGTTTGGGACACTTAACCAAAATCATATATGTTAATTGAAGGCATGCCCACTGGCAATACGTTAAATGAAAATAGCTCCAATATTTCAAATAAAATTTCTGAACCAGAAGACCACTTGGCAGTGTGGTGACATAGCTTAGAGATTTTACCCCTGGAATTAAAACACCAGGCCTTTTTCATACAAGAAATCCCTTCCCCCAGATACACCTTTATATTACCCACTCCCATATAGACTTTGAATGGCATATGATAGACCACTCCTTAGTGAATTGTGCATAAAATTAGGAAACCAAACTAGACTTAGGGGTTTTAATATGTATTTAATAAGTATTAATTTGGATATGTGTATATATACCTGTAAATATTCCTCTTATTACAATATATATATATATATATATATATATATATATATATACACGCATATATATATATATATATATATATATATATATATATATACATATATATATATATATATATATATATATATACACATACATACATACATACAGTTGTATGCAAAAGTTTAGGCACCCCTGACAATTTCCATGATTTTAATTTATAAATAATTGGGTGTTTGGATCAGCAATTTCATTTTGATGTATCAAATAACGGAAAGACACAGTAATATTTCAGTAGTGAAATGAGGTTTATTGGATTAACAGAAAATGTGCAATATGTCATTTTGTTGATTTGAATACCTGTAACTACCTAGCACTGATTAAGTGGAACACACAATTGGTTTTGTGATCATTAAGCCTTGAACTTCATAGACAGGTGCATCCAATCATGAGAAAAGGTATTTAAGGTGGCCAATTGCAAGTTGTTGTTCTCTTTGACTCTCCTCTGAAGAGTGGCAACATGGGTGCCTCAAAACAACTCTAAAATGACCTGAAAACAAATATTGTTCAACATTATGGTGGTTTAGGGGAAGGCTACAAAAAGCTATCACAGAGATTTAAGCTGTCAGTGTCCACTGTGAGGAACATAGTAAGGAAACTGAAGACCACAGGCACAGTTCTTGTTAAGGCCAGAAGTGTCAGGCCAAATAAAAATAAAAGGATGGTGAGAACGGTCAAAAACAGCCCACAGACCACCTCCAAAGACCTACAACATCATCTTGCTGCAGATGGTATCACTGTGCATCGTTCAACAATTCAGCGCACTTTGTACAAGGAGAAACCGTATGGGAGAATGATGCGGAAGAAGCCTTGGACAAGCCAGCTTCATTTTGAAAGAAGGTGCTGTGGACAGATGAAACAAAGATTGAGTTATTTGGTCATAACAAGGGGCTTTATGCATGGCAGAAAAAGAACCAAGACTAACACTTGCTACCAACAGTGAAATTTGGTGGATGTTCCCTCATGCTGTGGGGCTGTGTGGTCAGTGCTGGTACTGGGAATCTTGTTAAAGTTGAGGGTCGCATGGATTCCACTCAATATCAGCAGATACTTGAGAATAATGTTGAGGAATCAGTCACAAAGTTGAAGTTACGCCGGAGCTGGATATTTCAACAAGACAACAACCTAAAACACTGCTCAAAATCTACTCTGGCATTTATGCAGAGGAACAAATACAATGTTCTGGAATGGCCATCCCAGTCCCCAGACCTGAATATCATTGAAAATCTGTGGGGTGATTTGAAGCGGGCTATCTATGCACGGCAACCATCAAACCTAACTGAACTGGAGATGTTTTGCAAGGAGGAATAGTTTAAAAAACCTTCATGCAGAATCCAGACACTCATTACAGGCTACAGGAAGCATCTAGAGGCTGTTATTTCTGCTAAAGGAGGCTCTACTAAATATTGATGCAATATTTCTGTTGGGGTGCCCAAATGTATGCACCTGTCTAATTTTGTTTTGATGCATATTGCACATTTTCTGTTAATCCAATAAACCTAATTTCTCTACTGAAATATGACTGTGTCCTTCAGTTATTTGATAGATCAAAATGAAATTGCTGATCCAAACACTCATATATATACACAGGGAGTGCAGAATTATATGCATTATATTATTAACCCCTAATCTGCTGCTCTGGACACCGCCGCCACCTACGTTATACCTACATTATATTTATTAACCCCTAATCTGACGCCGCCACCTACCTACAATTATTAACCCCTTATCTGCTGCCCCCAAAGTCGCCGCCACTATACTAAATTTATTAACCCCTAAACCTAAGTCTAACCCTAACCCCCCCCTAACTTAAATCTAATTTAAATAAATATAAATAAAATTACTATAATTACAGGGAGTGCAGAATTATTAGGCAAATGAGTATTTTGACCACATCATCCTCTTTATGCATGTTGTCTTACTCCAAGCTGTATAGGCTTGAAAGCCTACTACCAATTAAGCATATTAGGTGATGTGCATCTCTGTAATGAGAAGGGGTGTGGTCTAATGACATCAACACCCTATATCAGGTGTACATAATTATTAGGCAACTTCCTTTCCTTTGGCAAAATGGGTCAAAAGAAGGACTTGACAGGCTCAGAAAAGTCAAAAATAGTGAGATATCTTGCAGAGGGATGCAGCACTGTAAAAATTGCAAAGCTTCTGAAGCGTGATCATCGAACAATCAAGCGTTTCATTCAAAATAGTCAACAGGGTCGCAAGAAGCGTGTGGAAAAACCAAGGCGCAAAATAACTGCCCATGAACTGAGAAAAGTCAAGCGTGCAGCTGCCAAGATGCCACTTGCCACCAGTTTGGCCATATTTCCGAGCTGCAACATCACTGGAGTGCCCAAAAGCACAAGGTGTGCAATACTCAGAGACATGGCCAAGGTAAGAAAGGCTGAAAGACGACCACCACTGAACAAGACACACAAGCTGAAACGTCAAGACTGGGCCAAGAAATATCTCAAGACTGATTTTTCTAAGGTTTTATGGACTGATGAAATGAAAGTGAGTCTTGATGGGCCAGATGGATGGGCCCATGGCTGGATTGGTAAAGGGCAGAGAGCTCCAGTCCGACTCAGACGCCAGCAAGGTGGAGGTGGTGTACTGGTTTGGGCTGGTATCATCAAAGATGAGCTTGTGGGGCCTTTTCGGGTTGAGGATGGAGTCAAGCTCAACTCCCAGTCCTACTGCCAGTTTCTGGAAGACACCTTCTTCAAGCAGTGGTACAGGAAGAAGTCTGCATCCTTCAAGAAAAACATGATTTTCATGCAGGACAATGCTCCATCACACGCGTCCAAGTACTCCACAGCGTGGCTGGCAAGAGAGGGTATAAAAGAAGAAAATCTAATGACATGGCCTCCTTGTTCACCTGATCTGAACCCCATTGAGAACCTGTGGTCCATCATCAAATGTGAGATTTACAAGGAGGGAAAACAGTACACCTCTCTGAACAGTGTCTGGGAGGCTGTGGTTGCTGCTGCACGCAATGTTGATGGTGAACAGATCAAAACACTGAGAGAATCCATGGATGGCAGGCTTTTGAGTGTCCTTGCAAAGAAAGGTGGCTATATTGGTCACTGATTTGTTTTTGTTTTGTTTTTGAATGTCAGAAATGTATATTTGTGAATGTTGAGATGTTATATTGGTTTCACTGGTAAAAATAAATAATTGAAATGGGTATATATTTGTTTTTTGTTAAGTTGCCTAATAATTATGCACAGTAATAGTCACCTGCACACACAGATATCCCCCTAAAATAGCTAAAACTAAAAACAAACTAAAAACTACTTCCAAAACTATTCAGCTTTGATATTAATGAGTTTTTTGGGTTCATTGAGAACATGGTTGTTGTTCAATAATAAAATTAATCCTCAAAAATACAACTTGCCTAATAATTCTGCACTCCCTGTATATATATATATATATAAATATTAGGG
Source organism: Bombina bombina (assembly GCF_027579735.1). Taxonomy (NCBI): domain Eukaryota; kingdom Metazoa; phylum Chordata; class Amphibia; order Anura; family Bombinatoridae; genus Bombina; species Bombina bombina. The sequence goes on along the minus strand of NC_069502.1, from coordinate 781,747,235 downwards.
TTGCACCGATACCGATACTAGTATCGGTACCGATACCAAGTATTTGCATGAGTACTTGTACTCGTGCAAATGCACCGATACTTAAACCGATACCTCCACTTCCTACCCATATGCTATCTTGTGGCATTTTTTCAAACTGCATGTTCCCATTTCATTTTAAGCTGAAGTGGAGACTAAACTAAAAATTGTTTACTACTGTTCTGCCAATACAAATTGCTGTTATTTATATTATTGTAGGAGAGATCACTGTACCCCGTTCAGACAAACCCCTGAAGTACTGGTCAGTTAATAAACTGAGATTTCCAGCTCTGGCTAAAATGGTCCAAAAATATCTTTCTGCCCCATGCAGTAGTGTGGAAAGTGGAAGACTGTTCAACTTAGAGTCAAACCTCCTTACTGATAGCAAAAACAGACTTATAGCTGAACATGCAGAGAGGCTTCTGTTCTGTTCCTTTAAAATAACTTGCCACTAACTTTTGAAAACATATTCTAATTGGTAAATTGCTAGTTCTCATCTTGCACAATGATGTTCAAAACATACTGTACTCTGAGGAACATCCATAGGTTAGCTTATATAATTGCAGGAAGAGTACTCATGGCAAAAATTAAGTTAATTCCAATGAACACTCATCCTGCAATTATAGGACTAGATTTAGATTACATTTGATTGGTAAGCTTTACCAATGCTTTGTTCACATTTCCAACTCCATAGACTTAAATGGAGTAGGACATGTAATGAGTGCATTGGTAAAGCTTACCAGTCAAATGTAATTTAGCCCATAGTGTTGTTACCCATGATTAAACAGTGAACTCTTCTATTTTTTACTGTACTGCACTTTTGGTTGGTTGTGATTTTATATTTGTTATTTGTTGTTATTATTAATATATTTTATTGTAATATTTTTATTTATAAACATGTTCTGTGAACTTTATGACAAATAAAACTGTTTTATTACTTCATAATGTCTTTTAAGTTACAGTCCTTCATAATTATAAAGAAGGAATCTTAAATAATTAGTCTGTATTGTGCTTGGTTAACTGTCACATGACATTAAAAGAAAAAAGTATCGGTAATTGGTATCGGCGAGTATTTGAAAACAAGTATCGGTACTTGTACTCGGTCTTAAAAAAATGGTATCGGTGCTACTCTAATATATATATATATATATATATATATATATATATAGCGGGTAAAGTAAGAAATTGGGTAAATCCTAGGATTACCCGGGTAAAACGGATATTACCCAAGCGGCTGTGGGTAAAGCCTGATGTAATGTAATTCCCCCTTCTCCACCTGGGGAGTTCAAAGAATGTGCCCCACTGATCCTCAGGCATCCACCCCAAGTGAACCTTGGAGTTCACTTCCCCCCTTGAACCCCCCAGACGGATGCAAAAAAAGATAGTGAAGATGTGTGAATTACAGTGCATCGTATATTTGTTTCATGCAGTGACTCAATGCACTCTGAGGAGATTTATTATGTTACATCGGGCTTTACCCACAGCTGCTCAGGTAATGTCCTGTTTACCCGGGTAATGCTAGGATTACCCAATTTCTTACTTTACCCACAACATATATATATATATATATATATATATATATATATATATATATATATATATAAAGCTTAAAGATAAGAAAGTTAGCACAGCAGCAAAAGGCATAAAAATTGGAACCCTTCACTGTTGCTCCAAAAATTGGAACCCTTCACTGTATCAAGGCAGCTACACGTTTGCTACTACAGATGCCTTAACGTTTAGCGAATTCTCCAGTGAGGGACTCTACACGGATCCAGGTGAATCATTACGGTACAGCCCGAGTAACAGCTCCACTCTATATGGAAATCTTATGGCAAGCATACACACATATTGGCAACCGGCCTCCCAGTCACCGGAACTAGACGTGATATATTCAGGAGGGTGTGGTGAGTAAAACACTAAGCGTTCACTATGGTGATCAGGAATAACAACCCAGGATATTGCGAGTGAGAACAACATGCTTGTGTGGCCTACCCTGCCTATGCTCTAGCTTCCGCTTAAGACTGACAGTGTTTTCTTGTACTGGGGGAGACTGCTATTAACTGCTGCAACCTTTTTGCTACAAATGCTTACCAACTAATCTGGGTCTATTGCTGTTACTACAGACTGTTCATTATCCCTGTACTTGTGGAGAACTACATATTCCCATCTGAGACAATTCTTATTGTGGAGTAATTAATTTGGCCAATTGGTGAAGAGGCTCAGTTCTTTATTCATTCTTGGGAGCTCCCTAGGTATTTCGTTTTTTAAGGGTACCCTTGGAGAGACTGTTTACCATATAATTATCTGCAGTGGCTACGTGTTCAAAAATACAGCTTTAGTGGCTTACTTTAAGTATTACATTTGTTGTTCAAATTTCAATATTGTATATAAAATGATCTGTTTATGAGCATTTATTGGTGGTTTTCTGCTGATTTTTTCTACATGACTTTAATAGTATTGTGCCAGGCAAGGGTATTTCTTTTGGAGCAACAGTGAAGGGTTCCATTTTTTGTGCCTTTTGCTGCTGTTCTAACTTTCTTATCTTTAAGCTTTATTAATAGATTTATACCTCTGTGCACTGCACGCTTGCCATTGTCCTTATTCTAGCAAGTGTGTATTGAGTCTAACAATTTTTTCTAGTGCCAATCATCCCTGTAAACAACTATATATATATATATATATATATATATATATATATATATATATATATATATATATATATATATATATATATATATATATATTCCTAATACATTCTTTGGAAATAATGGGGACCCTTCATAGGGTTTATTTCACTTAACCTAGTTGTAATGGTTTTAGTGTTTTTTTGGTATTAAAATTAAAAATCCAGAACAATTAATAACCTCAGGAAGCTTAACAAATGTGAATCAATGTCTTAATAGAAAGAAAAAAAAATTTACACAAGAAAAATATAATGCTTTTTTAATTTTGAGGTGCTTACATTTTTGTCATATTTTACACCAATAACTCTTACTATAAAAAATAGATATAGATGTTTGAGAAGTAGCAGATCTAGATGACTGAATAAAATTATTTTTTATATAGATTAAACATATACAGTATATTCATATAAGGTGATTTGTACTGACAGTCTTTGTGAACATAATCTTCAAGAGCTCCAAACCGTCTTTTCTTTGGCTGTTATTTCTTAGGAAACTTACCTCACCATGCTTTGATGGAATCGTCAGTTCCTTGTAACCATGAGGGATATATACATGGCTGTAATTGAAACGAGACCTTCTCATAAACTGCTTTCTTACAATAGAGAAGGCACCATCACACCCAACAATTAAATCACTCGTTGTCTTTATTATTTCTCCCATCCTTCTGTAAGAAAATAATACAACATTTATTATTTAGAATAATTTATGTGTTAAATTTACATTATCATAAAAAATATGACGTATGCCCAGTATTTTCTAAAATTTATCCTGCAGGTTGTGCCCTCGATTTAACAACTCCTGAGCAGACATCTCAGCCCCCTGTCCACCTAGCTTTGCGGCTAGCAAGCAGCAATATGCTGCCCACATGTGTCACTGCACAAAGTCGCTGCAAAGAGGGACTGTCAATAACTCTGGTTGAATAAGTCTGTTGGATTGAGAAACAGCACTTTAGATTTGGCATTGAAGTAGGTTAAGAAGCAGTGGTCTGATGACCTGATGACCATGCAAGCCTGCAGCCGACGGCGTTCCATAGCTGCATTCGCAGCTTCTTAATGGAGCCCTATAATTCTTTCGCATAGCTGTTCTCCCTTTCTCAAGTAATATTAATGTTTGTTAAAACAGGTTTAGACTAAGCAGCAATAGAATAACTTAGTTTTGACTTCCATCACTCTCTCTCCATTGCTATTAAATAACTCAATAAAATCTTGCTATGATCAACATAATATTTTATACCATCACCTGATAACATAGAATATTACAACCCATTTTTAATAGATCTTTTAATATTTATCTATGAACTATGTTTTATAATGGCTTTTTTAGAGAATTTACCACCTCTACATTTAGGGCCAGATTACAAGTGGAGCGCTAAATATTGATTTGTTAAAAGCGATATTAGCAATCCATTTAGTAATACCTGCGCATGCTAATGTGTGCTGGTATTACAAGTTTAAAGCAATGCAAACGGGAGCTCACATTTGCATTGCTGGGAAGCATTGCACTCACAAGAGCGTGCTTCCATAGGCCCAAATGGGAGCTATGTTCTCATGCTGTGAGAGATGGCATGAGAACTCGCGCAGCGCAGGGGATACGTAGCGCAGCAATGGCAGCAATTTGTATATATATATGTCTATGACTATAGACATATATATTCATGTGTTAATATGTGTATATACACATATTGACACAAATATATATGTAAGCATATACATATATATTTACTGAGAACACACAGTTCCCATGCACCACAATGTAAAGGCACTTTTCAGAGCCGCCAACTTTAACGCCCCAAAACTGCCTAGTACAATTTTTGGGGGTTTTTTATTCTATTTTTTTTTGTAATAAAAAACTATAATGCCCTCTATTTTGAGGGCATTTGGGGCACTTTTAGAAAATTAACCAGAGCTCGCAGTAGAAATAACCAGCCACTTGTAATGGCTTGTTATTTATCGTGCAAATTTGCCCATTTGCAGGCGCATGATAATTTAGCGCTCCACTTGTTATCTAGCTCTTATTGTCTGATGCTCTGTACATGATAAAGATGGAGTGAAATAGGAGGTTTTCCCAATCTTAAAGAATTCCTTCGTTTAAAAGGTGGGGAAATTACCTGGCTTTTTTGACACCTTAAAATATATTTTAGCATGTAGGAGGGAATAATAGGAGGATATTATTAATTTTCGGCTAGATTACAAGTTCTGCGTTAGCCTTAAAAAGCAGCGTTGAGAGGTCCCAACGCTGCTTTTTAATGCTCGCTGGTATTACAAGTCTGGCAGGTACAGGTGTACCACTCACTTTTCTTCCGCGACTTGAGGCTACCGCAAATCCCCTTACGTCAATTGCGTATCCTATCTTTTTAATGGGATTTTCCTAACGCCGGTATTACAAGCCTTGGAAGAAGTGAGCGGTACACCCTCTCCTGTCAAGACTTCTACCGCATTTAAAAGTCGGAACATAAAACTCTTAACTAGAGTGCTAAAAAGTACACTAACACCCATAAACTACCTATGAACCCTTAAACCGAGCCCCCCCACATCGCAAACACTATAATAATTTTTTTTAACCCCTAATCTGCCGACCGGACATCGCCGCCACTTTAATAAATGTATTAACCCCTAAACCACCGCACTCCCGCCTCGCAAACACTAGTTAAATTATATTAACCCCTAATCTGCCATCCCTAACATCGCCGACACCTACCTACATTTATTAACCCCTAATCTGCCGCACCCAACGTCGCCGCTACTATATTAAATGTATTAACCCCTAAACCTAAATCTAACCCTAACCCTAACACCCCCTAACTTAAATCTAATTTAAATAAATATAAATAAAATTACTATTATTAACTAAATTATTCCTATTTAAAACTAAATACTTACCTATAAAATAAATCCTAATATAGCTACAATATAACTAATAGTTACATTATAGCTATTTTAGGATTTATTTTTATTTTACAGGCAACTTTGTATTTATTTTAACTAGGTAGAATAGTTATTAAATAGTTATTAACTATTTAATAACTACCTAGCTAAAATAAATACAAATTTACCTGTAAAATAAATCCTAACCTAAGTTACAATTGCACCTAACACTACTCTATAAATACATTAATTAACTAAATTAAATTAAACTAATTACAATTAAATAAAATAAACTAAATTACAAAAAACCCCCACTAAATTACAGAAAATAAAAAAGAAATTACAATTTTTAAAACCAATTACACCTAGTCTAATCCCCCTAATAAAATAAAAAAGCCCCCCAAAATAATACAATTCCCTACCCTATACTAAATTACAAATAGCCCTTACAACCCACCACCCACATACCCCTACTCTAAAACCCACCCAATCCCCCCCTTAAAAAAACCTAACACTAACCCCCTGAAGATCACCCTACCTTGAGCCGTCTTCACCCAGCCGGGCACAAGTGGTCATCCGATCCGGGCAGAAGTCTTCATCCGATCAGGGCAGAAGAGGTCCTCCAGACGGCAGAAGTCTTCATCCAAGTGGCATCTTCTATCTTCATCCTTCCAGAGCGGTGCGGGTCCATCTTCAATCCAGCTGACGCGGAGCATCCTCTTCAAACAAAGTCCTAACGAAGAATGAAGGTTCCTTTAAATGACGTCATCCAAGATGGCGTCCCTTGAATTCCAATTGGCTGAACATCAATCCAATTGGCTGATAGCATCAGCCAATCAGATTTTTCCTACCTTAATTCCAATTGGCTGATAGAATCCTATCAGCCAATCGGAATTCGAGGGACGCCATCTTGGATGACGTCAGTTAAAGGAACCTTCATTCTTCGTTAGGACTTCGTTTAAAGAGGATGCTCTGCGTCGGCTGGATTGAAGATGGACCCGCTCCGCTCAGGAAGGATGAAGATAGAAGATGCAGCCTGGATGAAGACTTCTGCCGACTGGAGGACCTCTTTTGCCCAGATCGGATAAAGACTTCTGCCTGGATCGGATGACCACTTGTGCCCGGCTGGGTGAAGACGGCTCAAGGTAGGGTGATCTTCAGGGGGTTAGTGTTAGGTTTTTTAAGGGGGGATTGGGTGGGTTTTAGAGTAGGGGTATGTGGGTAGTGGGTTGTAATGTTGGGGGGGTATTGTATTTTTTTATTTTTTTTTACAGGTAAAAGAGCTGATTACTTTGGGGCAATGCCCCACAAAAGGCCCTTTTAAGGGCTATTTGTAATTTAGTATAGGGTAGGGAATTTTATTATTTTGGGAGGCTTTTTTATTTTATTAGAGGGATTAGATTAGGTGTAATTAGTTTAAAAAAATTGTAATTTCTTTTTTATTTTCTGTAATTTAGTGTTTGTTTTCGTAATTTAGTTTATTTTATTTAATTGTAATTAGCTTAATTTAATTTAGTTAATTCATTTATTTATAGAATAGTTTTAGGTGTAATTGTAACTTAAATAAAAAGAGAGAAGCGCTCAACCTGGGAACGAACAATAGCATAATAGCTTGTTCTATGGCTAGTTACCACCCTAGAAGCAGCCTCTTTTTGCTCAATATGTGCCTTTCACAGAGAAGAACTTTCCTGTAGCATATCAGTCCGATCCTGACTTCACAGTACAGTCCAGCCCCGAAATACCAGGCAATCCCTCTCTGAACAAGAGAAACAGCAAAACCCCAGACGTACGTTTTGGCCTATTGTGGGCCTCGTCAGTGAGGTGCAGCCATATCCCTCTAGGCACACTGAGCAACGGGTCCACGTCTGGATTCCCGCATCAAACTTAGGGAGACTTCCCCAAGTGTCATAATTTGCATAAATAAAAAGAGAGAAGTGCTCAACCTGGGAACGAACAATAGCATAATAGCTTGTTCTATGGCTAGTTACCACCCTAGAAGCAGCCTCTTTTTGCTCAATATGTGCCTTTCACAGAGAAGAACTTTCCTGTAGCATATCAGTCCGATCCTGACTTCACAGTACAGTCCAGCCCCGAAATACCAGGCAATCCCTCTCTGAACAAGAGAAACAGCAAAACCCCAGACGTACGTTTCGGCCTATTGTGGGCCTCGTCAGTGAGGTTCAGCCATATCCCTCTAGGCACACTGAGCAACGGGTCCACGTCTGGATTCCCGCATCACACTTAGGGAGACTTCCCTAAGTGTCATAATTTGCATAAATAAAAAGAAAGAAGTGCTCAACCTGGGAACGAACAATAGCATAATAGCTTGTTCTATGGCTAGTTACCACCCTAGAAGCAGCCTCTTTTTGCTCAATATGTGCCTTTCACAGAGAAGAACTTTCCTGTAGCATATCAGTCCGATCCTGACTTCACAGTACAGTCCAGCCCCGAAATACCAGGCAATCCCTCTCTGAACAAGAGAAACAGCAAAACCCCAGACGTATGTTTCGGCCTATTGTGGGCCTCGTCAGTGACGTGCAGCCATATCCCTCTAGGCACACTGAGCAACGGGTCCACGTCTGGATTCCCGCATCACACTTAGGGAGACTTCCCTAAGTGTCATAATTTGCATAATTTGCATAAATAAAAAAATTGTAACTTAGGTTAGGATTTATTTTACAGGTAAATTTGTATTTATTTTAGCTAGGTAGTTATTAAATAGTTAATAACTATTTAATAACTATTCTACCTAGTTAAAATAAATACAAAGTTGCCTGTAAAATAAAAATAAATCCTAAAATAGCTATAATGTAACTATTAGTTATATTGTAGCTATATTAGGGTTTATTTTATAGGTAAGTATTTAGTTTTAAATAGGATTAATTTATTTACAGGGAGTGCAGAATTATTAGGCAAGTTGTATTTTTGAGGATTAATTTTATTATTGAACAACAACCATGTTCTCAATGAACCCAAAAAACTCATTAATATCAAAGCTGAATAGTTTTGGAAGTAGTTTTTAGTTTGTTTTTAGTTATAGCTATTTTAGGGGGATATCTGTGTGTGCAGGTGACTATTACTGTGCATAATTATTAGGCAACTTAACAAAAAACAAATATATACCCATTTCAATTATTTATTTTTACCAGTGAAACCAATATAACATCTCAACATTCACAAATATACATTTCTGACATTCAAAAACAAAACAAAAACAAATCAGTGACCAATATAGCCACCTTTCTTTGCAAGGACACTCAAAAGCCTGCCATCCATGGATTCTGTCAGTGTTTTGATCTGTTAACCATCAACATTGCGTGCAGCAGCAACCACAGCCTCCCAGACACTGTTCAGAGAGGTGTACTGTTTTCCCTCCTTGTAAATCTCACATTTGATGATGGACCACAGGTTCTCAATGGGGTTCAGATCAGGTGAACAAGGAGGCCATGTCATTAGATTTTCTTCTTTTATACCCTTTCTTGCCAGCCACGCTGTGGAGTACTTGGACGCGTGTGATGGAGCATTGTCCTGCATGAAAATCATGTTTTTCTTGAAGGATGCAGACTTCTTCCTGTACCACTGCTTGAAGAAGGTGTCTTCCAGAAACTGGCAGTAGGACTGGGAGTTGAGCTTGACTCCATCCTCAACCCGAAAAGGCCCCACAAGCTCATCTTTGATGATACCAGCCCAAACCAGTACTCCACCTCCACCTTGCTGGCGTCTGAGTCGGACTGGAGCTCTCTGCCCTTTACCAATCCAGCCACGGGCCCATCCATCTGGCCCATCAAGACTCACTCTCATTTCATTAGTCCATAAAACCTTAGAAAAATCAGTCTTGAGATATTTCTTGGCCCAGTCTTGACGTTTCAGCTTGTGTGTCTTGTTCAGTGGTGGTCGTCTTTCAGCCTTTCTTACCTTGGCCATGTCTCTGAGTATTGCACACCTTGTGCTTTTGGGCACTCCAGTGATGTTGCAGCTCTGAAATATGGCCAAACTGGTGGCAAGTGGCATCTTGGCAGCTGCACGCTTGACTTTTCTCAGTTCATGGGCAGTTATTTTGCGCCTTGGTTTTTCCACACGCTTCTTGCGACCCTGTTGACTATTTTGAATGAAACGCTTGATTGTTCGATGATCACGCTTCAGAAGCTTTGCAATTTTAAGAGTGCTGCATCCCTCTGCAAGATATCTCACTATTTTTGACTTTTCTGAGCCTGTCAAGTCCTTCTTTTGACCCATTTTGCCAAAGGAAAGGAAGTTGCCTAATAATTATGCACACCTGGTATAGGGTGTTGATGTCATTAGACCACACCCCTTCTCATTACAGAGATGCACATCACCTAATATGCTTAATTGGTAGTAGGCTTTCAAGCCTATACAGATTGGAGTAAGACAACATGCATAAAGAGGATGATGTGGTCAAAATACTCATTTGCCTAATAATTCTGCACTCCCTGTAATTATAGTAATTTTATTTATATTTATTTAAATTAGATTTAAGTTAGGGGGGGTTAGGGTTAGACTTAGGTTTAGGGGTTAATAAATTTAGTATAGTGGCGGCGACGTTGGGGGCAGCAGATAAGGGGTTAATAATTGTAGGTAGGTGGCGGCGACATTGGGGGCGTCAGATTAGGGGTTAAAAAATATAATGTAGGTATAACGTAGGTGGCGGCGGTGTCCAGAGCAGCAGATTAGGGGTTAATAATATAATGCAGGTGGCGACGATGTCGGCGGCAGCAGATTAGGGGTTAATAAATATAATGTAGGTGTCGGCGATGTTGGGGGCAGCAGATTAGGGTTTCATAAGTATAATGTAGGTGGGGGCGGTGTCCGGAGCGGCAGATTAGGGGTTAATAGTATAATGCAGGTGGCGACGATGTCGGGGGTGGAAGATTAGGGGTTAATAAGTGTAAGATTACGGGTGTTTAGACTCGGGGTTCATGTTAGAGTGTTAGGTGTAGACATAATTTTTATTTTCCCATAGGAAACAATGGGGCTGCGTTAGAAGCTGAACGCTGCTTTTTTTCAGCCGTCTCAGCCCCATTGTTTCCTATGAGGAAATCGTGCACGAGCACCTTACACCAGCTTACCGCTGATTTAAGCAGCGCTGGTATTACAGTGAGATGTGGAGCTAAATTTTGCTCAACGCTCACTTTTCTGAGGCTAACGCAGTCTTTCAGAAAACTTGTAATTCCAGCGTTGTCTTAAGTGAGCGCTAAAAAAAAAGGGTTTGTTAGCAACGCACCCCTGTTACTGCAAAACTCGTAATCTAGCAGTTTGTATTTAGTTATACAGACCATCTAAAACAATATTGATCTTTTTATGATCATAAACATTGAAAGCTTTCTAATTTTATTTTAATCTAGTGATTTTATCGTGACCTATGTTTTCACAAACTATGCATGTTTTATTTTGGATCCAGATCTAATATTTGGGAAGAATATCCATTTTAGAAACATCCGGCTAGATTACGAGTTGTATGTTAGGTTAAAAAATCAGCGTTAAGAGGTCCTTACCCTGCTTTTTAACGCCCGCTGGTATTACGAGTCTTGCAGGTACAGGTGGCTCACTTTTTTGGTCAGACTTGGAAATACCGCAAATCCACTTACGTCAATTGTGTATCCTCTTTTTTTCAATGGGACTTGCATAGCGCCGGTATTACGAGTCTGCCAAAACGTGAGCAGTAGACCCTCTCCTGTCAAGACTGGTACCGCATTTTAAAGTCAGTAGTTAAGAGTTTTGCACTACAACGCCGTAGCATAAAACTCTTAACTAAAGTGCTAAAAAGTACACTAACACCCATAAACTACCTATTAACCCCTAAACCGAGGCCCTCATGCATCGCAAACACTCAAAACATTTTTTAACCGCCACTATAATAAATATATTAACCCCTAAACCGTTGCACTCTCGCCTTGCAAACATTAGTTAAATATTATTAACCCCTAATCTGCCGTCACTAACATCGCCGACACCTACCTACATTTATTAACCCCTAATCTGCCGCCCCCAATGTCGCCGCCACTATACTAAAGTTATTAACCCCTAAATCTAAGTCTAACCCTAACCACCCACCCCTAACTTAAATATGATTTAAATAAATCTAAATAAAAATTACTATCATTAACTAAATAATTCCGATTTAAAACTAAATACTTACCTGGAAAATAAACCCTAAAATAGCTACAATATAACTAATAGTTACATTGTAGCTATCTTAGGGTTTATTTTTATTTTACAGGCAAGTTTGTATTTATTTTAACTAGGTACAATAGTTATTAAATAGTTATTAACTATTTAATAACTACCTAGCTAAAATAAATACAAAGTACCTGTAAAATAAAACCTAACCTAAGTTACACTAACACCTAACACTACACTATAATTAAATGAATTCCCTAAATTAAATACAATTAAATAAAAATAGCTAAAGTACAACCCCCCCACTAAATTACAGAAAATAATAAACAAATTACAATATTTTTTAAACTAATTACACATAATCTAATCCCCCTAACAAAATAAAAAAGCCCCCCCAAAATAAAAAGCCCTACGCTACACTAAATTACAAATAGCCCTTAAAAGAGCCTTTTGCGGGGCATTGCCCCAAAGTAATCAGCTCTTTTACCTGTAAAAAAAATTACAAATCCCCCCCAACATTAAAACCCACCATCCACACAACCAACCCTACTCTAAAACCCACCCAATACCCCCTTAAAAAAAAACTAACACTAACCCCTTGAAGATCACCTTACCGGGAGAAGTCTTCATCTAACCGGGCCGAAGTCCTCAACGAAGCTGGGAGAAGTCTTCATCCAAGCCGGGCGAAGTGCTCCTCCAGACGGGCAGAAGTCTTCATCCAGACGGCATCTTCTATCTTCATCCATCCGGCGCGGAGCGGGTCCATCTTCAAGACATCCGACACGGAGCATCCTCTTCATCCGGAGTCTTCTTACTAAATGACGGTTCCTTTAAGTGACGTCATCCAAGATGGCGTCCCTTCAATTCCGATTGGCTGATGCAATCAGCCAATAGGATTGAAGTTAAATCCTATTGGCTGATCCAATCAGCCAATAGGATTGAGCTGGCATTCTATTGGCTGTTCTATTCAGCCAATAGAATGCCAGTTCAATCCTATTGGCTGATAGAATTCTATCAGCCAATCGGAATTGAAGGGACGCCATCTTGGATGACGTCACTTAAAGGAACCATCATTTAGTAAGAAGACTCCTGATGAAGAAGAGGATGCTCCGCATTGGATGTCTTGAAGATTGACCCGCTCCGCTCCGGATGAATGAAGATAGAAGATGCCGTCTGGATCAAGACTTCTGCCCGTCTGGAGGACCACTTCGCCTGGCTTGGATGAAGACTTCTCCTGGCTTCGTTGAGGACTTCGGCCCAGATGGGTGAAGACGTCTCCTGGTAAGGTGATCTTCAAGGGGTTAGTGTTAGGTTTTTTTAGGGGGGGATTGGGTGGGTTTTAGAGTAGGGTTGGTTGTGTGGGTGGTGGGTTTTAATGTTGGGGGGGGGATTGTAATTTTTTTTACAGGTAAAAGAGCCGATTACTTTGGGGCAATGCCCCGCAAAAAGCCCTTTTAAGGGCTATTTGTAATTTAGTGTAGGGTAGGGCTTTTTTTTATTTTGGGGGGGCTTTTTTATTTTGTTAGGGGCATTAGATTAGGTGTAATTAGTTTAAAAATCTTGTAATTTGTTTATTATTTTCTGTAATTTAGTGTTTGTTTTTTTTATTTAATTGTCATTAATTGTATGTAATTTAGGGAATTAATTTAATTGTAGTGTAAGGTTAGATGTAATTGTAACTTAGGTTAGGTTTTATTTTACAGGTAAATTTGTCTTTATTTTAACTAGGTAGTTATTAAATAGTTAATAACTATTTAATAACTATTCTACCTAGTTAAAATAAATACAAACTTGCCTGTAAAATAAAAATAAAACCTAAGCTAGCTACAATGTAACTATTAGTTATATTGTAGCTATCTTAGGGTTTATTTTATAGGTAAGTATTTAGTTTTAAATAGGAATTATTTAGTTAATATTAGTAATTTTATTTAGATTGATTTAAATTATATTTAAGTTAGGGGGTGTTAGGGTTAGACTTAGATTTAGGGGTTAATAACTTTAATATAGTGGCGGCGACGTTGGGGGCGGCAGTTTAGGGGTTAATAAATGTAGGTAGGTGGCGGCGATGTTAGGGCCAGCAGATTAGGGGTTAATAAATATAATGTAGGTGTCGGCGATGTTGGGGGCAGCAGATTAGGGGTTCATAAATATAATGTAGGTGGCGGCGGTGTCCGGAGCGGCAAATTAGGGGTTAATAATTATAATATAGGTGTCGGCAATGTCGGGGTGGCAGATTAGGAGTTAATAAGTGTAAGATTAGGGGTGTTTAGACTCGGGGTTCATGTTAGGGTGTTAGGTGTAGACATAAAATGTATTTTCCCATAGGAATCAATGGGGCTGCGTTAGGAGCTAAACGCTGCTTTTTTGCAGGTGTTAGACTTTTTTTCAGCTGGCTCTTCCCCATTGATTCCTATGGGGAAATCGTGCATGAGCATAGCCTCTAACGCCAAACTCCTAATCTAGCCGTTAGTAAGCTATTGCTAAGAAACAATTAGGAAATAGTGTTAGGGGGAGGGATGCAGAACTATGTACCACTTTTAGATATTTGATTTACACTTTATTTTCTATTAGGGAGATTTACTTCAGCTACAGACTGAAAGTGAAGAATACAAATGTGATCATGTCTGTGGCATTGTCTGTCAACTGTGCTGACTTCTACAACATCTAAGGACACCTTCACATTGTAAGTATACACAATGTATGGCCCAAGACTGGGGGTGTGGGATTTTGGCCACTGATCCATCATATGGCACACAATTAGTTTACATGTAGTATTCATTTTAGACATAATTAGATTTTAGATAGTCAGAAAGGGATGAATGTGACAGATAGCAGATAAAGGGATACTCTGAAGCACATCGAATTGACAAAGTAATACATCAGAGGTTGAGTATGCACAATGTATGTGACACAGCTTCACACTTGATTGTTATAACACAAAAGAGGCTACCTACGCTTAGTAAGCTATTGCTAATAAACATTTAGGAAATAGTGTTAGAGGGGGGGGGGAGGCAGAAATATGTACCACTTTTAGATATTTGATTTACACTTTATTTTATATTAGGGAGATTTTCTTCATCTACAGACTGAAAGTGAAGAATACATATGTGATCATGTGTGTGACATTGTCTTTCAACTGTGCTGACTGCTACAACATGGTAAGTGTATACAATGTCTGGAACAAGACTGGGGGATGAAGGGTACATCCTATGGGAAACACTTATGCTTCCTCTCATTTCTTTTACATGGTATTTCACAATCCTCTATTTTGAAAGTGATTAATGTGACACATAATGCAGATAAACTTGAATTTGGAATTGATTCGACTTTTAAAGATCATACATCAGGTTAGTTTGCACAATGCATGCTATTGATAAGAATCATAGGAGTAATAATGGCGCAATTATTGATTAATATATTGAATGTGTCTAGCAATTAGTTTTTACAGTGTCCTATTTTGTTACAATTTATTGTATATACATTCACCATACCTTGTGCTAGAGAGGACTCAGATTGTAACAGATCATACAGATAAAGGAATACATTTCATCTGAAATAATTTCATAGGTGACATTTATGTATTTAGTTTTTGAAGGGACAGGAAATATTACTTTCATTTATGTCCCTCATACAAATAAATAATTAGGAATATTTGCACAAAATAGGATATAGACATTCATTTGTCCAATTTTAATAATAACTTACACTGGCTGTCCTCACTTAAGGCTATAACACATTATACACTTTTTGCATTTTTTATTAATCAGTTGTAAAATTGATCAATTTTTACATCTCCAGTTCAGCTGTCATTTTTATCTTGTTGGTAATTTACTAGGTGTTATTTGATTTTTCTATCATTGTCAAAAGTCATACTCCAGTCCACAAGTAGGTTATGGCTCTAAAGGTATTGTAATATTGAACATTGTTTCTCAGATCCTTCTTCCAACTATAAGAAGCTTACCCAAAAAATGTCATGGTTCCAGAATCAACATTGCAGTCTTTTAACTTGTGTTCAAAGTGCATATTCACATGGGAATACTTTTCTGCAGCTATACAGTAGGAAAAAAGGTTACATAAAAAAATTAACAACTTTAAGAAAATATTAACGGTTTACAATACAAATCAGAAACTATATAAGCACATTATTTACTGTATCAATTACCTTTTTTATTAAGGATTATAAACAATCTATTACAGACAAAAATCCATTTAGTGAACATTGAAATAAGCAGTCACAAGTACAAAATACCATTTTACCTATATATAAAATACAATTTCTCCAACATTGGTGTGTCCGGTCCACGGCGTCATCCATTACTTGTGGGAAATGTTCTCCCCCACAGGGAAAGGCAAGGAGAGCACACAGCAAGAGCTGTCCATATAGCTCCCCCTCTGGCTCCGCCCCCCAGTCATTCTCCTTGCCGCTCTGAACAAGTACCATCTACCACGGGGATGGCGAGGAGTTTGTGGTGTTAGTTGTAGTTTTTTATTCTTCTATCAAGAGTTTGTTATTTTAAAATAGTGCTGGCTTGTACTATTTACTCTATAACAGAAAAGTGATGAAGATTTCTGTTTAAGAGGGCTATGATTTTAGCACAAGTAACTAAAATCCATTACTGCTACCACTCAGGACTGTTGAAACAAGAGAACTTCAGTTGGGGGTAACAGTTTGCAGACTCATCTGCTTCAGGTATGACTAGTCTCCTTCTAACAACACAGGCTAATGCTAGATGACAGTCATTTTTCCCCTCAGGGGAAACGGTAAGCCATTTTTCTTTCATCTCAGCAAAAAAGATAACATGCTTCCCCTTTTTGTTTTTTATGCTGGTAGACACTGTTAGGGGCTAAATCGATTGGTTTTTATTACAATATTATACCATTTGAAATATTTTATAAGCTCACATACACCTGGGAACGTTTTTTATTGATCTGGCTTGTTTTAGACACCTAAATCTAGTCCGGAAGGCCCCTTCACTCTAGTGTGCTGAGGGAGGAAGCCTCATTTTGGCACTTCAGCTGTGCAGTTGAATTTCAAGGCAGTGCATGCAGATTCATGTGAGAGGGTCCTGTGGTTCAGAAAGTGACTCCAAAAGGCTTTTTTTCTGTGAATGGTGACCCCTAAGGAAGGTAAAAAGCTGCAGCAAGGCTGTAGCTGGGATTGTGGTGTGTAAAAACGGTTAAATCCAACAATTAGCTCCGGTTTGCTTGTTTTAAGAGCTAGAGTCTCCATATTTGCTGTGCAATACTTTCTAAGCATTAAGACACTGGGGTCCAAATTTCAGAAAAATCGGATATTGCCTTCATAGTTTTTTGAACATTCAGAAATAAATGTGTCATTTTATTATTTAAAGAGACAGTAACGTTTTTGTTTAAAATCGTTTTTATTGCATTGTTTGCCTGCCTAAATCTGTTTAACATGTCTGTTCCATCAGATAACCTATGTTCTGTGTGTATAGAGACAAATGTGGTTCCCCATTCGAGTGTTTGTGATAATTGCGCCATAGCGTCCAAACAAAATCAGGACAGCTCTGTTATTTTTCATAATGTTACCCAAGATGATTTATCTAATGAAGGTAGTGGGGATAGCTCTACATCCTCTCCTTCTGTGTCTACACCAGCTTTGCCCGCGCAGGCGACACCTAGCGCGCCAGTGCTTATTTCTATGCAACAATTATCAGCAGTAGTGGATAATTCTATAGCAAATCTTTTATCCAAACTGCCAGTTTTTCAGAGAAAGCGTGATTGTTCAGTTTTAAATACAGATAAAAAGGATGAACAATCAGACGCTGACGATGCCTTATCTATTTTACCCTCACATCAATCGGAATTGGCTGTGAGGGAAGGGCTGTCTGAGGGTGAAATTTCAGTCTCAGGAAAAATTTCTCAACAGGCAGAACCTGATCTAGTGGCATTTAAGTTTAAGCTAGAACATCTCCGCGCTTTGCTTAAGGAGGTATTAGCTACTCTGGATGACTGTGATTCCATTGTAATACCAGAGAAGTTGTGCAAATTGGAAAATTTTTTAGAGGTCCCAGTGCACGACGACGCTTTTCCAATACCTAAGAGGGTAGCAAACATAGTGGAAAAGGAGTGGGAGAAGCCAGGTGTACCCTTTGCCCCACCTCCTATATTTAAGAAAATGTTTCCCATAGTAGACCCTAGAAGGGACGCATGACAAACGGTCCCGAAGGTTGAGGGAGCTGTTTCAACACTAGCGAAGCGCACAACTATTCCTATAGAGGACAGCTGCGCTTTCAAAGATCCTATGGATAAAAAATTGGAAGGATTGCTTAAAAAGATTTTTGTTCAGCAAGGGTTCATCCTTCAACCAGCTACGTGTGTTATTACTGTCACTTCAGCGGTGTCCTTTTGGTTCGAAGAACTAGAACGGTCGCTCCAGAAAGAGACTTCCTATGAAGAAGTCATGGACAGAATTCACGCATTAAAGTTAGCTAATTCCTTTATATTGGATGCCGCCTTTCAAATAACGAAATTAGCGGAGAAAAGGTTTTGCTATAGTAGCGCGGAGGGCGCTTTGGCTAAAATCCTGGTCGGCAGATGTGTCGTCCAAGACTAAGTTACTGAATATTCCTTTCAAGGGTAAGACCCTTTTTGGGCCGGAATTGAAGGAAATTATTTCAGACATCACTGGGGGTAAGGGCCATGCCCTCCCACAGGATAGGCCTTTTAAGGCTAAGAACAAGTCTAATTTTTGTTCCTTTCGCAATTTCAGGAACGGACCGGCTAGTAAGTCCACTGCCGCTAGACAAGAAGGTAACGCGGCCCAGCCCAAACCCGCTTGGAAGCCCATGCAAGGCTGGAACAAGGGTAAACAAACCAAGAAACCTGCTGCTGCTACCAAGACAGCATGAAGGGGTAGCCCCCGATCCGGGACCGGATCTGGTAGGGGGCAGACTATCTCTCTTCGCTCTGGCTTGGGCAAGAGATGTTCTGGATCCCTGGGCACTAGAGATAGTTTCCAAGGGATACCTGTTAGAATTCAAGGGACTTCCTCCAAAGGGAAGGTTCCACCTGTCTCGCTTATCTTCAGACCAGATAAAGAAACAGGCATTCTTACATTGTGTAAGAGACCTATCAAAGATGGGAGTGATAAACCCAGTCCCCTCCGGGGAACAAGGTCTAGGGTTTTACTCAAACCTGTTTGTGGTTCCCAAAAAAGAGGGATCTTTCAGGCCAATTCTGGATTTAAAGATATTAAACAAGTTCCTCAGAGTTCCATCCTTCAAGATGGAAACCATTCGGACAATCTTACCAACAATCCAGCAGGGTCAATTTTTGACTACCGTGGATCTAAATGATGCGTATCTGCATTTCCCAATCCACAAATCTCATCATCAGTTCCTGAGGTTCGCCTTTCTGGACAAACATTACCAGTTTGTGGCTCTTCCATTCGGTTTAGCCACCACTCCCAGAATTTTCACAAAGGTGCTAGGGTCCCTTCTAGCGGTCCTAAGACTGAGGGGCATCGCTGTAGCACCTTATCTAGACGACATCCTAATCCAAGCGTCGTCCCTTTCCAAAGCGAGGGCTCATACAGACATTGTGTTGGCTTTTCTCAGATCTCACGGGTGGAAAGTGAACATAGAAAAAAGTTCACTGTCACCATCCACAAGGGTTCCTTTTCTGGGAACAATAATAGATTCTGTGGAAATGAAGATCTTTCTCACAGACGTCAGAAAGACAAAGCTTCTAAAAGCTTGTCGAGTTCTTCACTCTATTCCTCAACCCTCCATAGCTCAATGCATGGAAGTAATAGGACTAATGGTCGCAGCAATGGATGTGGTTCCTTTTGCTCAAATTCATCTAAGACCATTACAGCTGTGCATGCTCAATCAGTGGAATGGGGACTATACAGACTTGTCTCCCCAAATTCAAGTAGACCAGGTAACCAGGGACTCACTTCTCTGGTGGTTGACCCAGGATCACCTGTCTCAGGGAATGAGTTTCCGCAGACCGGAGTGGGTCATCGTCACGACCGACGCCAGCCTCTTGGGGTGGGGCGCGGTCTGGGACTCTCTGAAAGCTCAGGGCCTATGGTCGCGGGAAGAGTCGCTTCTCCCGATAAACATTTTGGAACTAAGAGCTATATTCAATGCGCTCCTGGCTTGGCCTCAGCTAGCGGAAGCCAGGTTCATAAGATTTCAGTCGGACAACATAACGACTGTTGCGTACATCAATCATCAGGGGGGAACAAAGAGTTCCCTAGCGATGAAGGAAGTAACCAAGATAATCCAATGGGCAGAGAATCACTCCTGCCATCTATCTGCTATTTACATCCCAGGAAGGCGGACTATTTGAGTCGTCAGACTTTCTATCCGGGGGAGTGGGAACTCCATCCGGAGGTCTTTGCTCAGTTAACCCAATTATGGGGCATTCCAGACATGGATCTAATGGCGTCCCGTCAGAACTTCAAGATTCCTTGCTACGGGTCCAGATCCAGGGATCCCAAGGCGACTCTAGTGGATGCATTAGTGGCGCCTTGGTCGTTCAACCTAGCATATGTGTTTCCACCGTTTCCTCTCCTCCCCAGGCTCATAGCCAGGATCAAACAGGAGAAGGCCTCAGTGATTCTGATAGCTCCTGCGTGGCCACGCAGGACTTGGTATGCAGACCTGGTGAATATGTCATCGGCTCCACCATGGAAGCTACCTTTGAGACAGGACCTTCTAGTACAAGGTCCATTCGAACATCCCAATCTAGTTTCTCTGCAGCTGACTGCTTGGAAATTGAACGCTTGATTTTATCCAAGCGTGGGTTTTCAAATTCTGTGATTGATACTCTGGTCCAAGCCAGAAAACCTGTGACTAGAAAGATTTACCATAAAATATGGAAAAAATATATCTGTTGGTGTGAATCCAAAGGATTCTCCTGGAGTAAGATTAAAATTCCAAAGATTCTCTCCTTTCTCCAAGAAGGTTTGGATAAAGGATTGTCAGCTAGTTCTCTAAAAGGACAGATTTCTGCATTATCCGTCTTGTTGCACAAACGACTGGCAGCTTTGCCAGATGTACAATCTTTTGTTCAGGCTTTGGTTAGAATCAAGCCTGTTTACAGACCAATGACTCCTCCTTGGAGTCTAAATTTAGTTCTTTCAGTTCTTCAAGGGGTTCCGTTTGAACCTTTACATTCCATAGATATTAAGTTACTATCTTAGAAAGTTCTGTTTTTGGTTGCTATTTCTTCTGCTAGAAGAGTTTCTGAATTATCTGCTTTGCAGTGTGATCCACCCTATTTGGTGTTCCATTCACATAAGGTTGTTTTGCGTACTAAGCCTAGTTTTCTTCCAAAAGTTGTTTCCAACAAGAACATCAACCAGGAAATAGTTGTTCCTTCTTTGTGTCCGAATCCAGTTTCAAAGAAGGAACGTTTATTACACAATTTAGATGTTGTTCGTGCTTTAAAGTTCTATTTAGAAGCAACAAAAGATTTTAGACAAACCTCATCCTTGTTTGTCGTTTACTCTGGTAAGAGGAGAGGTCAAAAAGCTACTGCTACCTCTCTCTCTTTCTGGCTGAAAAGCATTATCCGCTTGGCTTATGAGACTCCCGGACGGCAGCCTCCTGACCGTATCACAGCTCACTCTACTAGGGCTGTGGCTTCCACATGGGCCTATAAGAACGAGGCTTCTGTTGACCAGATATGTAAGACAGCGACTTGGTCTTCTCTGCACACTTTTGCCAAATTCTACAAATTTGATATTTTTGCTTCTTCGGAGGCTGTTTTTGGGAGAAAGGTTTTGCAAGCCGTGGTGCCTTCTGTTTAGGTAACCTGATTTGCTCCTTCCCTTCATCCGTGTCCTAAAGCTTTGGTATTGGTTCCCACAAGTAATGGATGACGCTGTGGACCGGACACACCAATGTTGGAGAAAACAGAATTAATGCTTACCTGATAAATTACTTTCTCCAACGGTGTGTCCGGTCCACGGCCCGCCCTGTTTTTTTTTTTTTAATCAGGTTGAAAAAACTTTTCTTTATACACTACAGTCACCACGGCACCCTATAGTTTCTCCTTTTTCTCCTAACCGTCGGTCGAATGACTGGGGGGCGGAGCCAGAGGGGGAGCTATATGGACAGCTCTTGCTGTGTGCTCTCCTTGCCTTTCCCTGTGGGGGAGAACATTTCCCACAAGTAATGGATGACGCCGTGGACCGGACACACCGTTGGAGAAAGTAATTTATCAGGTAAGCATAAATTCTGTTATCTCAAGCATTAAGACCCAATATAAATCTACATAGCATACCATTTAGGTCTGCTGAGCTTCATCATAGATATGTAAAGCCACTGTTGGACTTCAATACATATGTAAAAAAAAAAAAAAAAATTAATAGAAGGTTTATATAAACAGCAAAGGCCACTTATGGACCTTACCAGTTACTGTAAACAGTGAAATACAATTATGAATAAAACCTTTGGTATTTTTAATAGTTGAGCTTGTATACATATTAACTTGTATAATAGAACACAAACTTTAGCTTTGCTAATAGTGAACCTGGAACACACAGTATTTATGAAAATGAGCATTTAACCTTGAATGGAATAAGTCCATGTAGCCATTGGATAGAATACCATCTGAAAATAAGTCTCAGATAAGATAGGAGAGTCAAATATTAGAATACCAAGGGTAGACAGATGATGCCTAAAGAAAAGTATATTATAAAATTATAGCCACATAGAGGGTGCAAGAGAACATCTGTATGCATCTTGACTCCATCTAATCTTTCTGGACAAATAAGCATCTGGGGCGAGATTACATATACAGCGTAGGTTTCATCGCAACTGATGAAATCCATGCCGTCTGTAAGTTCACCTCGCACATCATTTGAATCACATATACAGTGCTGGTAGATCATATACTGCCGTAAGTCGGATAAACTGGCGAGGTACAGAAATGTGCGGAAATAGACATTTCTGGATTCGCCAGTGACTTACGGCAATTTATGAACTGTAAAAAACAAAAAAATGTTTAAGCACCCATAAAAGTCTAACCCGCCTCCAAAAAAACAGACACGTCAAAACCATTATATCCACCATCCCCCCACATCACAACTACTAATAAAATGTATTAACCTATAAACCGCCATCCCCCCACAACACAATCTACCTATTTAAACTATTAACCCCTAATCCACCAACCCCCACATTGCAAATTATCTTATAAATGTATTAACCCTTAATCTGCCATCCCCCCACAATGCAAAGTACCTTCCTTCATTCCTTCTACCTGACCGCCTTACTTTGTAATTCACTTCACCTGTCCTCTCCATTACTTCATAGGGCTCTTGCCTTGCTACCAAGAATTTGTTTTCTACAGTGGGAATCAAAACTAAAACTCGGTCTCCTGGTTTAGATGCTTGGAGCACTTCTATAATTGAAAGCATCAAATGTGGCAAAAGAAAATCTCAGTGTCTCCCATCTTTGTCAATTACTTTCTGTCACATGGCTAAGTTTTACTGAACCTTTTAACTAATTTCTCAGTTTGTGGGTGTTACACAGAAGTTTTTAACTGCTTAATGTTGAGGAGTTTACTTAATTATTTTGTAACCCGTGACATAAATGGAATACCCTGATCAGTCAGGATCTCCTTGGGTAACTCAAACTGACTAAACATAACTATTCCTTAGCAATGGATTTTGCAGAGGTAGTTCACATGGGCATTGCCTCTGGGTAACGGGTAGCATAGTCCAGTATTGCCAAAATGTACTGATGCCACCACAGGTGGACTTTACAAGTGGCCCCACAAAATCCACTGCAATATTTTAAAATGAAACTTCTATAACAGGTAAAGGGCACTAAGGGGCTGTGATAAACAATAAATGGAGCTGAAAAAACAGGGCGAGAAGAACAGTAATTTGTTATTGCTGGAAACATTCCATGACAAGAAAACCTTAGGAGAATTCTCTCTCTCATCTATTTTACCCCTAGGTGGCCCCCAAGAACATGGCCATGAGCAAATTTTAACACAGTGTCCCAATAATTGCTTATAAACTCTGCTCCTTTCTTTTCAAACCGATGTGTGTGTGTTTGTATATACATATATATATACATGAGAAGAGACAGGGTTTTCTGAAACTGCGCTAAATTGAGCCAAAAAAATATAAAATATTATGTGGGTGTCACTAGATGCTGCTGTTAAAGGGACACTGAACCCAATTTTTTTCTTTCGTGATTCAGATAGAGCATGCAATTTTGAGCAACTTTCTAATTTACTCCTAATTTTTCTTCGTTCTCTTGCTATCTTTATTTGAAAAAGAAGGCATCTAAGCTTTTTTTTGTTCAGAACTCTGGACAGCACTTTTTTTATTGGTGGGTGAATTTATCCACCAATCAGCAAGGACAACCCAGGTTGTTCACCAAAAATGGGCCAGCATCTAAACTTGCATTCTTGCATTTCAAATAAAGATACCAAGAGAATAAAGAAAATTTGATAATAGGAGTACATTTAAAAGTTGCTTAAAATTTCATGCTCTATTTGAATCACAAAATAAAAAATTTGGGTTCAGTGTCCCTTTAATATATCCCACTATCACCTTAGTGAGAAAGTTTTGTAGAGATCTAGAATGTTGTCTGTGTTTTAACAGTGCTTCAAGTAGGAGTATACCACATGAACATATGACAGAACAAAAAATAGATTTATGTAGACAGAGTAGTCATAAAATAATTTTTGTGATAAAACCGCTCAGTAGGGTGATCAGTTAAAGTGCAGAAAAATTGTTTCATTTCTCACATTACCTAGGTAATCTGCAAATTACATAGATAATCTGCACATTACCTACTAGGTACTAGTTAAAGTGCAAAAAAAAAGCACTTTAGCTTTTTAGAAAAGTTTGTTTCTCTCATGTAAACTGTTTATTGAAAAAAGAAGCCAAAGAATGTAATAAATAAAGAACAGAATGTTCCGATTTCGGCCGAGGGCAGATACGCTCCAGACACAATTTGTGACTGCAAATTCATTTCCTAGATCTAATATTTTAAACCGTTTGATTGTTTGTATTATATTTTTTTAATTGTTATAGTTGAGTTTAACGAAATAAATAAAGAACACGTCTTGAAATTCTCTGTCTGGGAAATTATCTATCTATCTATCTATCTATCTATCTATCTATCTATCGAATCTATAATAAATAGACTTAGGTTTAGGGGTTAATATATTTATTTAGTGTTAGTGATGTGGGAGGCCAGAGTTTTAGGGGTTAATAACTTTAGTATAGTGGCGGCGACGTTGGGGGCGGTAGATTAGGGGTTAATAAGTGTAGGTAGGTGGCGGCGATGTCGGGGCGGCAGATTAGGGGTTAATAAGTGTAATGTAGGCGTCGGCGATGTTGGCAGATTAGGGGTGTTCTCTAGTTATCAAGCTCCGTATGGAGCTTGATGCCCCTGTTTCTGGTGAGTCTTCAGACTCGCCAGAAACAGCAGTTATGAAGCAACGGTCACAAAGACCGCTGCTCCATAACCTGTCCACCTGCTCTGAGCAGGCGGACACACATCCCTGGAAATCAACCCGATCGAGTACGATCGGGTTGATTGACACCCCCCTGCTGGCGGGCCTATTGGCCGCGAGTCTGCAGGGGGTGGCGTTGCACCAGCAGCTCTTGCTGAATATTCAGCAAGGTCTGTCGGACCTGATCCGCAGTGTCGGATCAGGTCCGCCAGACCTTAATAACTAGAGGCCATAGTGTTTTTAAGAGAAATTATTTTCACATGGGTCCATCTACTGTTCTCAGCATGTTCTCATGTAAAATTTAAATCTGTAGATCTTTCATTTTGAGACTTCTGACTATGGTTGGGCTTATATTGTAGTAAACAGAGGTTTTAGACCCAGGTAGCACAATTTCTTGAGCCTACATTGAGTTCACCCTCTCGTGTTTCCAATTTTTTTATTTCATGATTCAGATAGAGCATGAGCAGATTTAAGCAACTTTCTAATTTACTCCTATTATCCATTTTTCTTCATTCACTTGCTATCTTTATTTGAAAAAATAGGAATCAAAGCTTTGGAGCTGGCCCATTTTGGTTCAGGACCTAGGAGTAAACTAGAAAGATGCTTAAAATTGCATGCTCTATCTAAATCACGAAAGCAAAAAATTGGGTTTAATATCCCTTTAATCATTTCCTCTGTGGCAACATGTGTAAGCTGACTTAATATGTATGGATATCTCTCCTTATAACTTATACTCAATTACAGCACACATCTAAGTATTCTGTTACAGTTTATTTACTTTATTTATTCCATACTCTTTTTATTCTTTGTATTATATCTTTTGGGCATACTGTAAGGAATTGTTTCAATTAAAGCATTCAATAAAACTTAAATATTTAATAAATATAAAAAAATATAAATCTAACTACAAATTGTAAATAAGTACTTACCATTTAATAGTTCTCTATTCAAGTTGGTTCTGTCAACAGACAGGATGTACTGAAAATAAAAAAAGAGAATTAATCATAGTTGTGTTTTTGTTTTAGAAACAAATCATATTTGCTCCACAGTGTTCTGAAATCGAAAATATTTTAGTTTATCAGCTTTAATTGCATACATATTCAAATCATTAATTTTGATAAATGTCATTAAAGGAATATTAAAAGCAAAATACAGGTAGCCCTCAGTTTACGCCGGGGTTAGGTTCCAGAAGGAATGGTTGTAAATCGAAACCGTTGTAAATTGATACCCAGTTTATAATGTAAGTCAATGGGAAGTGAAGGAGATAGGTTCCAGGCCCCTCTCAAAATTGTCATAAGTAACACCTAAATCATTATTTTAAAAGCTTTGAAATGAAGACTTTATATGCTAGACAGCATTATAAACCTAATAAAATAATCACAATACACAGAATATATAATTAAACTTAAGTTAAATAAACAAAAACTTTTGCTAGACAGCATTATAAACCTAATAAAATAATCACACAACACAGACTTCACTTGCATTTTTCTGCAAACAGTTCTTTCTATGCATTCCAATCTGGACTGAGTCGATAGCTCAGGTCTGGTTAAACTGATTAATTTCAGCTTGCTTGGCTTTGCTGCGACACAAGCGGACAGCTCCACCTACTGGCTATTTTAATAAATGCACTGCTTCTCAATGCTTTTCAATAGCAGTCACATGACTGGAAACAAAAGGTTGTTACTCTGAAACGGTGTAAATTGAACCGTTGTCAAACGAGGGCCACCTGTACATTAATCTCTCATTGTCTGAGGCTATATATACTAAAGATTTGCCCAAATACCTTTCATTTTGCATTCCTAGCTGTGTCCCTGCAATCTTCACTCAAAAGTATGTGGATTTCCACACGCACCTTGAGGCTAATTTGCATTAGTCAATCACAGTGGGGAACCTGGGCTCTGCAATCTATGTAATCATTTAGAACTCACGCATGTGCTCTGAACTTCCAATGTTTTGGGCAAGCGCAATGCGAGGAGCTATTTTCTGACGTCACAATGTTAGTGGTCACATGACCACAGTGACTTCGGAGTAGTGATGGGAAGTTCGGTTCTTCTAGATGAATCGGTTCATCTTGAACGGTTCATTTAACTGAACCGGTTCATGAACCGATTCATCAGTTCACTTACTGAACATGTGATGCGTGTGGGGCAGAGTCACAGATTCCCTGGTTTTACGGACGCTCCGATTGCCGTTCCGTTTGCTCCTGATTCATTCATGAATCATGAGTCACTGACTGTGTGAGTTGAAAGTCCGAATTCTGGACTCCTGTGACTACAAGTTGGTCAAATATAAGTATATAATAATATATATATATTTATATATGTATACATTGATAATAAACAAAACCTGCTGTATTATGTAACCACATGGTAATTAACATGCTGCCCTATCTATACATATAATGAGCATGTTGGGCTGTACAAAAGTGCGATGAGATGTGTAATGTATATAAAATATGCTCAATCTGGTCCTCTTTATTGTATAGTGCATACCCAACTCAATCTTTTGTGTGAGGGGGAGGGGGGGAATGCCAAACCAAGCAGCAGGTGGAATCTTATCTTTAATTTAATTATTACCTATTATTCCCCAAACGTGACTACAAGGCATTACAGTTCTCTTTGGCAGCATATACTATATAATTGGCAATGTAATAACCCCACACTGTAACATTACAAATGTTTAATTATATGTTATAACTAGAAAAAATATTCAGTGTGTACCCCCTAAAGACCACCTCAAGCCCTCTCCTCACATTGAAGACAGTAGTCTATTGAAACTGCTGTGACCTGATATTAGAATCAGTGAACTGTTAACTGAACGATTCATTGCAAAGGAGTAAAAGATTCATTGCAAATGAGTTAAAGGGACAGTCTAGTCCAAAAAAAACTTTCATGATTCAGATAGGGCATGTAATTTTAAACAATTTTCCAATTTACTTTTATCACCAATTTTTCTTTGTTCTCTTGGTATTCTTAGTTGAAAGCTTAACCTAGGAAGTTCATATGCTAATTTCTTAGACCTTGAAGGCCGCCTCTTAAGAATGCATTTTAACAGGTTTTTCACCACTAGAGGGTGTTAGTTCATGTTTTTCATATAGATAACACTGTGCTTGTGCACATGAAGTTACCTGGGAGCCATCACTGATTGGCTAAACTGCAAGTCTGTCAAATAACTGAAATAAAGGGGCAGTCTGCATAGGCTTAGATACAAGATAATCACAGAGGTAAAAAATATATAAATATAACTGTGTTGGTTATGCAAAACTAGGGAATGGGTAAAAAAGGGATTATCTATCTTTTAAAACAATAGCAATTCTGGTGTAGACTGTCCCTTTAACAGCACACTGATTCAGTACACTGATACAACAGCACTGGTAATATGATCCTAGAGTGAGGATGTCTGATTCTGCTGTGTGATTCATTGCAAAGGAGGAGTTAGCAGAACTCACTCTAGGATCATAATACCAGTGCTGCTGCAGACTCAGGAAGTGAACTGTTTGCAAACAAATCAGTTCAGTTTGGTGAACTGATTCATACAGTTCACTGAAAAGATCCAGTTCAAAAGAACAATTCGTTCACAAACTGGACATCACTACTTCGGAGTCGGAGCTGCAACATTGCAGAACAGGAAGATAAGCATCGTATATACGGTAAGTATCTAAGGATCATCCCTAGACAAACGAGAATGAAGCACTTCAAATTACATATTAATTAGTACAAGTAGTGAGATGCTTGAAACAACGGCACATGCTTTGGGGGTGCTCGCCGTATTGATTTAAATATGTATGTTAGAAGTTTTTAATAGCGTATTGGACAGCCCTTATTTTTGGGCTGTCTTTTGTAATGTCATCATGAAAAATAAAAATAAGATTTAAACACCTTAGAGGCTTTGTTTTGACCAAAGAGTAAGTGGGAACTGTCTAGATTGTATATATAGCTGCATACATGTGTGTTTAAAAAAATGAATTTTAAAACTGTGTTTTATAGTCCTTTAATGAAAGTTTTTAAAATCTGAACAAATAAAGGTTAAGCTGGAGTTATTAAGAAGCAATTTAGGTAAATGCCTTGAAATTCATCTCCAGGCTTAACAAGTAATAAAGAAATGCTGAAGATTCTATTTCGATCATCTTATACTCTTTGTCCTGCATGGCTACCTATCAAGCACAGATAAAAAGGAACTTCTGGAGAACATGTTGATTCTTTTTCAGCAGATGTATGTTTGTGGTTTGTCAAATGTGAGGGCATACAAGTGGTGACATTATTTAGCAAAACTACCTTTTTAAAGGAACACAGTCTTGTTTTTCTTTGTTGCACCAAAGAGACAGAGTTAGAAAAAATATATATATTTTTGTTTTTAGTGGATGTTTCTGAATTAAAAAGGACTTTTTGTTTTCATGATATGGGACTTGTCACATTAACCCCTATTACTACCAGAAATTTCAGAGAAAAACTTGCCCAAAATACCAGATCATTTTTAGATTTTTTGCTATTACTGAATTTAAACAAAAAATATATAATGTTGGTATATTTCATGCCACCATTTTGCTGCCAAATGTGATTATATAAACTTTGTGGTTCTCAATTAAATTGTATACATACTGCTTGTGCATTCATGACACAAATGGATGCAAAAGCTCCTCTAAGATCCCCTTTGTTCAGAAAACATAAACGCCAGTAGAAAAAGAACTTTCCAGGACAACAACGTAATGTCAATTTCATGCATAGGCTCAAAAGGAGCCCTTTGCAAAACTTTAAGAACCAAATTTAGACTCTAAAGGGGAGACGAAAATCTGAAAATCTGATCCTAACCAGAGCCTTAACAACTGAACATCTGGAAGCTCAGAGAGCCTCTTGTGCAGTTAAACAGATGAGGCTAAAATCTGTCCCCTCAGGGAACTGGCCGAAAGACTAAATCCTGGAGAAACAACAGAATCCTGGCAACCTTACCTTTATGCCAAGGAAATACAAGCTCTTTACACCAGAATAAGTAGGTTCTCCACACCTTATGATAGATGCAACGAGTAACCGGCTTACGAGCTTGAATGAGAGTATCAATAACTCTCTCAGAAAAACGCTCTCTTGGCAAGGACTAAGCATTCAATCTCCACACAGTCAGCCTCAGGCACTGATGATGTACCCCATGCCTCTCAGTATTATTATTATTATCAGTTATTTGTAGAGTGCCAACAGATTCTGCAGCGCTATAAACAGAGGGTAGTACAACAAAACAATTAAAGGGATCAAATGGGTAGAGGGCCCTGCCAAGAGTTGCACTGTTGTAATCAGCTCTTAAGAAGGGGATCTACAAACAGCTGGACTTAAGGGGGTTCAGGGGATAGCAATGGAGGAGTGGAACTGGTATAAAGTAAGGTTAGCATAGGTTGTATGCATCCCTGAACAGTAGAGTCTTTAGGGAGCGCTTGAAGCTTTCAAAACTAGGGGAGAGTCTTGTGGGGCAAGGCAGAGAGTTCCACAAGATGGGAGCCAGTCTGGAGAAGTGCGATGAGGTAACCAGAGAGGAGGAGAGGAGGAGGTCATGAGCAGAGCGAAGGGGACGGGAGGGAGAGTATCTGGAGACAAGGTCTGAGATATAGAGGGGAGCAGTGCAGTTGAGGGCTTTGTATGTCAGAGTGAGAATTTTGTGTTTGATCCTAGAGGCAAGAGGAAGCCAGTGAAGGGAGTGGCAGAGAGGAGCAGCAGATGAAGAGCGACGTGTAAGGAAGATGAGTCTAACAGAGGCATTCATTATGTATTGTAAAGGAGCTAGGCGGCAGGTGGGGAGACCAGAGAGGACAGAGTTGCAGTAATCAAGGCGGGAAAGAATGAGAGAGTGGATTAAAATCTTAATTGTGTCTTGTGTAAGGAAGTGTCTAATTTTAGAGATGTTTTTAAGGTGGAAGCGGCAGGCTTTAGCCAAGGACTGAATGAGAGGAGTGAAGGAAAGATCTGAGTCAAATGTGA
Organism: Bombina bombina; assembly: GCF_027579735.1. Taxonomy (NCBI): domain Eukaryota; kingdom Metazoa; phylum Chordata; class Amphibia; order Anura; family Bombinatoridae; genus Bombina; species Bombina bombina. The sequence goes on along the minus strand of NC_069502.1, from coordinate 781,716,110 downwards.
CCCCGAGACATCGGGCATGCGGGGTAGGGGTAATGATGGAGTTGTCGACAGTTATGGAGAGATTTAGCTTGAGGTAGTGAGAGGACATCAGTTTTGGAGAGATTTAGCTTGAGGTAGTGAGAGGACATCCAGGAAGAGATGTGAGAAAGACAGTTAGTGACACGGGTTAGCAAGGAAGGAGATAGGTCTGGTGCAGAGAAGTAGATTTGGGTGTCATCGGCATACAAATGATATTGGAAACCGTGGGACTTAATTAGGGAACCTAGTGATGACATATAGATTGAGAAGAGAAGGGGACCAAGGACAGAGCCTTGCGGTACTCCGACAGAAAGTGGTGACGGGGCAGAGGAGGCCCCAGAGAAGGCTACACTAAAGGTACAGTTTGACAGGTAGGAAGAGAGCCATGAAAAGGCTGTGTCACAGATGCCGAAGGATTGGAGGGTTTGGAGCAAAAGAGGGTGGTCAACAGTGTCAAAGGCTGCAGACAGATCAAGGAGGATAAGCAGAGAGAAGTGGCCTTTTGATTTTGCTGTAAGTAGGTCGTTGGTGACCTTAACAATAGCTGTCTCTGTGGAGTGATAGGGGCGAAATCCAGATTACAGCAGGTCAAGAAGGGAGTTTAACGTAAGGAAATGGGATAGGCGTGCATATACTAGTTTGAGGCAAGAGGGAGGAGGGAAATAGGGCGGTAGTTGGATGGGGAGGTAGGATCAAGGGAAGGTTTTTTGAGGATAGGTGTAACCAGTGCATGTTTCATCGATGAGGGAAATGTACCAGTGCTGAGGGAGAGGTTGAAACTCATTGATTATGTATCACATGCCTCTCAGTAGTACGCACACTCACTGATGATGTACCACATGCCTCTCAGTAGTACACGCACTCACTGTTTATGTACCACATGCCTCTCAGTAGTACACGCACTCACTGTTTATGTACCACATGCCACTCAGTAGTACCCAAACTCACTGTTTATGTACCAAATGCCTCTCAGTAGTACACACACTGATGATGTAACACATGCCTCTCAGTAGTACACACACTCGCTGATGATGTATCACATGCCTCTCAGTAGTACACGCACTCATTGATTATGTACCACATGCCTCTCAGTAGTACACGCACTCACTGTTTATGTACCACATGCCTCTCAGTAGTACACACACTCATTGATTATGTACCACATGCCTCTCAGTAGTAAACACACTCACTGATTATGTACCACATGCCTTTCAGTAGTACACACACTCATTGATTATGTACCACATGCCTCTCAGTAGTACACACACTCACTGTTTATGTACCACATGCCTCTCAGTAGTACACACACTCACTGATTATGTACCACATGCCTCTCAGTAGTACACACACTCACTGATTATGTACCACATGCCTCTCAGTAGTACACACACTCATTTATTATGTACCACATGCCTCTCAGTAGTACACGCACTCACTGTTTATGTACCACATGCCTCTCAGTAGTAAACACACTCACTGATTATGTACCACCTGCCTCTCAGTAGTACACACACTCACTGATTATATACCACATGCCTCTCAGTAGTAGACACACTCACTGATTATGTACCACATGCCTCTCAGTAGTACACACACTCATTGATTATGTACCACATGCTTCTCAGTAGTACACCCTAAGCTAAAAATAAAACCCACCCAATACACCCTTAAAAAAAAATCCTAACACTAACCCCTGAAGATCCACTTACAGTTTTGAAAAGCCGACATCCATCGTCAACGAAGCCAGGAGAATACTTCATCCAAGCAGGCAAGAAGTCCTCAATGAAGCCGGCAGAAGTGGTCCTCCAGACTTGCAGAAGTCTTCATTCAGACGGCATCTTCTATCTTCATCCATCCGGCGCGGAGCGGGTCCATCTTCAAGACATCCGACGTGGAGCATCCTCTTCTTCCGACGACTCCCGACGAATGAAGGTTCCTTTAAGTGACGTCAACCAAGATGGCGTCCCTTAGATTCCGATTGGCTGATAGAATTCTATCAGCCAATCGGAATTAAGGTTGAAAAAATCCCATTGGCTGTTGCAATCAGCCAATAGGATTGAGCTTCAATCCTATTGGCTGATCCAATCAGCCAATAGGATTGAGGTCGCATTCTATTGGCTGTTCCAATCAGGGTTATTGTATTTTAACACTATATTAAATACACATAAATACAAGATTAATGTATCATTCCATTTATGTGTTCTTATAAAAAACACATCATCCTTTATCACTTCACAGTCAATTGGAATTTTTGATACACAACACATTATAGGTGATACAGATTTAGTATTAGTGGACACTACGATATCCCAAGAGAAGTGTAAGGGTGATTAGTTACTTCCTATAATATATTATGATTTATGTCACTTTTATTCTAGTAGAGATAGGCGATATTTTTAATAGATAAACTTTACAACCTATACATATCACACTTTACACTAGATCATTAAGATCATTATCATGTAGTACACAAGCACTACAGTGTGGGGATTCAATCCGTGCCACTATATACATATACCTTGATACATTACATTTGATACACTATATACATATACTTTGATACATTACATTTGATACACCAATAAGAGTCTTATAGTCCATAAGTACGCAACCAGGGCGTTATATTATATAAGAATACCCGAGCCATGGGCAAATATGTCCACTATTTCAATATGAGCTTGATATTTATACATAATGCAAGTATACTTAATACTTCTTGTCTATACCACTTATGGCTGTGAGAAAAAATCTGGGTTGCGGTTTAAAATATAGCAGTTAGACTAGTTTGGATAGGGTACATTTTTGTAAGTCACAAAGGGGTTAATTTTTGATTCATGACCGAAGCCTTGTCAGCTACTAGCCCACTTAAACCGATCATATGAAAATGTTAAGAAAGGAAATACACAAAAGCCCATTCTATTGGTAGTTGAATTGAGTGGGCGGCAGCAAAAAACGAACACACCTTCGATCTGATAGGTTCTTGCTGTCATGATTCACTTCCTATATCGGCGAGCATATACATGGGCCAATTAAATTACAGCGTAAACTAAATACGGAAATGCACTATAATTGAAATATACCTGATCCAGAGTGCCTACAATTCAGAATGGTTGTTAGCAATACACATTTAATTCGGTGCAACCGTAAACAATAAAATACACTTTCCATTTTTTTGAAAAAAGGAAATTGACCAACTATGCACACAAAGGTAAGATCGGGCTACACAAGCCTGTTAGGGACCCGTTTAAAAGATAAGAGTTCCGTCTAACAATAAAAGCAAATAAAAATGACTAGATCCACTTAGCGATCGTTTGTTGCAATCAGGCTCTTTATCCCCTGTTGGAATTTTCAGATGTTGAATATGAGATCGACATGCTTTGGAGGAGAGATTGGCTGAATTTGGAAAATAAATTATTAAATTGCAAATTTTTGTGAGATAATAAATTATATCAGTCGACTGACTGTATCAAAATTATCGTCAGTGTTTTATACAATGTGACATAAGCTGAAAAGATAGTTTCAAAATAATACAAAATGAAGTGATATTTTAACAATGAAATGTATTTAACTGTCATATAACCTTTTGATGGAAATGGTTCTATGTCTTAATGGATAACAGTTGTTGGTCATGTATATATACAAGATAGTACAATGGTATTTTATGATGGATATATCATATATGGTGTAATATAAGAAATCTAAATGCTTGCTAATCACATAGGTAGATTCAGAACAGGCAGGTGTATCACATAAATTAGAGAACACGCCCCCCTAAAGGGAGGACAGTGCTCATTTTTGTTAGGTGAACAATATGCCTGATGAAACGGCATGTTATGCCGAGAAACGCATTGCATGGATCCGGCGCGGAGCGGGTCCATCTTCAAGACATCCGACGTGGAGCATCCTCTTCTTACGACGACTCCCGACGAATGAAGGTTCCTTTAAGTGACGTCAACCAAGATGGCGTCCCTTAGATTCCGATTGGCTGATAGAATTCTATCAGCCAATCGGAATTAAGGTTGAAAAAATCCCATTGGCTGTTGCAATCAGCCAATAGGATTGAGCTTCAATCCTATTGGCTGATCCAATCAGCCAATAGGATTGAGGTCGCATTCTATTGGCTGTTCCAATCAGGGTTATTGTATTTTAACACTATATTAAATACACATAAATACAAGATTAATGTATCATTCCATTTATGTGTTCTTATAAAAAACACATCATCCTTTATCACTTCACAGTCAATTGGAATTTTTGATACACAACACATTATAGGTGATACAGATTTAGTATTAGTGGACACTACGATATCCCAAGAGAAGTGTAAGGGTGATTAGTTACTTCCTATAATATATTATGATTTATGTCACTTTTATTCTAGTAGAGATAGGCGATATTTTTAATAGATAAACTTTACAACCTATACATATCACACTTTACACTAGATCATTAAGATCATTATCATGTAGTACACAAGCACTACAGTGTGGGGATTCAATCCGTGCCACTATATACATATACCTTGATACATTACATTTGATACACTATATACATATACTTTGATACATTACATTTGATACACCAATAAGAGTCTTATAGTCCATAAGTACGCAACCAGGGCGTTATATTATATAAGAATACCCGAGCCATGGGCAAATATGTCCACTATTTCAATATGAGCTTGATATTTATACATAATGCAAGTATACTTAATACTTCTTGTCTATACCACTTATGGCTGTGAGAAAAAATCTGGGTTGCGGTTTAAAATATAGCAATTAGACTAGTTTGGATAGGGTACATTTTTGTAAGTCACAAAGGGGTTAATTTTTGATTCATGACCGAAGCCTTGTCAGCTACTAGCCCACTTAAACCGATCATATGAAAATGTTAAGAAAGGAAATACACAAAAGCCCATTCTATTGGTAGTTGAATTGAGTGGGCGGCAGCAAAAAACGAACACACCTTCGATCTGATAGGTCCTTGCTGTCATGATTCACTTCCTATATCGGCGAGCATATACATGGGCCAATTAAATTACAGCGTAAACTAAATACGGAAATGCACTATAATTGAAATATACCTGATCCAGAGTGCCTACAATTCAGAATGGTTGTTAGCAATACACATTTAATTCGGTGCAACCGTAAACAACAAAATACACTTTCCATTTTTTTGAAAAAAGGAAATTGACCAACTATGCACACAAAGGTAAGATCGGGCTACACAAGCCTGTTAGGGACCCGTTTAAAAGATAAGAGTTCCGTCTAACAATAAAAGCAAATAAAAATGACTAGATCCACTTAGCGATCGTTTGTTGCAATCAGGCTCTTTATCCCCTGTTGGAATTTTCAGATGTTGAATATGAGATCGACATGCTTTGGAGGAGAGATTGGCTGAATTTGGAAAATAAATTATTAAATTGCAAATTTTTGTGAGATAATAAATTATATCAGTCGACTGACTGTATCAAAATTATCGTCAGTGTTTTATACAATGTGACATAAGCTGAAAAGATAGTTTCAAAATAATACAAAATGAAGTGATATTTTAACAATGAAATGTATTTAACTGTCATATAACCTTTTGATGGAAATGGTTCTATGTCTTAATGGATAACAGTTGTTGGTCATGTATATATACAAGATAGTACAATGGTATTTTATGATGGATATATCATATATGGTGTAATATAAGAAATCTAAATGCTTGCTAATCACATAGGTAGATTCAGAACAGGCAGGTGTATCACATAAATTAGAGAACACGCCCCCCTAAAGGGAGGACAGTGCTCATTTTTGTTAGGTGAACAATATGCCTGATGAAACGGCATGTTATGCCGAGAAACGCATTGCATGTTTAGGGGGATATTAGAATACCCCTATTCCACTCTTTTGTATTTTGTTTTTAATTTGTTTTTATAATAAATACTATTTTGTATGAAAAACAACTCTGAGTGGATACACCTTATCTGCCTGCTTTCATTGTTATCATATGGGAGCTTAACCATTAAGACATCCTTGCATTTGGATACTGCCTATTGGGAAGACCTTCCTTGGGGTGAGCTGACACACCTTCCCTCAATTTGCCATCCTGCTTCTACCAGCACATTGGTGTGCTAAGCCAGCATGTGAGTACCCATTTGGCACTTTGCAAAGTAGATATAACTGTACTCTGAGTGATCTGCACATATAGTGCTTGTTTTGTCTATGCTTCATCCTTTTACTGCAGCACATGGACAATTCTAGTTGTGGGTGAGCTGTTACACCTGCTAAATCTACAGCCTGCACCTACCAGCACATTGGTGTGCTCCACAAATATGCGAGTACCCACTTGGCTCTTACTATATTGTGTTTTCACACAAACTTGATGATATTACACATGAGGCACCCCTCTGTTCTTCCTTATTTCCTATAGTCAACCCGGACCTGTCGGCGAGGAGGAGGCAGCCAACATATGCTTACTTGGATCTAATGAGGATTTATTTCACACCATAGAAGTGAACTTTGATTATAAATAAATTTATTTTGTCTACTCTTGGACAATCCTCTGTAGCTATAATTCTGTATGTATTACAATGCTAGTTATGTTATCAACACAATAGACTTGAGTTGCTGATAAGTCTAAATTGTTGGCATATTTAGTCACTCATTAGTGCCCCCTTCTGATCAGATTATACTTTTTCAACAAATGATATACAGAGAATGAAACAAATGTGATAGCGTTATTAACATTATTTTTTATTACTCTTTATTTCATGAATATTACTACATGTTTCTTCATGTACTTGAGTATTTAAACGTATTGAGTAAATGTATTGTTTTTTTTAACACAGCTCACAATCAATTATTATATATTAAAAGATATTGACGGCAGCGTGTGAAAAGCTGCATAGGAGCAGCAGAAGAAGCTGTGGAGATAGCCCAGAGGCGGGGGAGGGAGTAGCTGCAGTGGGGAGGCGGAGCTCAGAATGTTGCCGAGGTGCAGGAGAAATGGCTGGCCGTGGGGGAACCATTTTTTATACCACAACGATCACTCACAAGACTGCCCAGACGGTGTTCTGAGAAAACACGAACCAGTGAAAGTAGCGAACCACATCATATCCTGTGACATGGCATCAGTTGTTTCACAAAGTTTGACCTTAATGCGCATGCGTGCCAGCGTCATGGCATTCCTGGTTGCACAGGTTACTGCTTCCATTTTCAATTCCTCAAGACCAGCATTTCAACAAGCAGTATATAACTGCATGTTAAAAATTCACTCAGGCAGTGACTATTCTATGGGGGTGGCCCTATCTATTATAATCACCTTTGTTAGCCTTAACCAGCTGGGGTAGCACTGCTTGTAGCAACGGTGGAAAGTGAGATTGTGAGGGAACAAACTATATGGATATTGCATCATACGAATAATGCATACAGTAATTTGTATCTGAATAAAATGCACACCGCTCAAATCTGTTCTCACTTTCCACTGTTGCTACAAGTAGTGCTAATCAAGAAGGGGTGTGTAGTAGTGCGCTGGCAATGAAGAATACCAAACACCTACCAAAAAGAAAGATCCTTCGGTCTCTCAGAAACAATTGTAATACAAAACGGGGGGTGATAGGTGCGCTGTACTTAGCTAAAGGTATATATGCAATTAATATATATATATATAGATGTGTATCAGTTAAATATAAATTGGCAGATGTATTTTGCTGTGCGTATAAATTACTATTGAATGTGCCCAAAAAATGTGTTTTTTATATATATGTGTTATATAACACAGTGTAAAGATCTCTAAGACAGAGGGAAAATAGCCGCAGTGGGTTTGACCAATATTTACTTATAAAAAATATACAGTACAAATAAAAATGATCTCAATGATCTAAGTTTTAAAACATCATATTATAGGGACGTCTCCCTATAAAAATATGAATCACATTAAACCATATATCCACAGTTTAAAACAAGGTTAAACCATATATATGAAATCCAGCGTATGCATCTGATTGCAATCTAAAATACGGTTAAACAAGCTGCCCCAAACATACATTTTATGCACAAATGTCCGTATTGTAGAGTAAACGTTAAGGTATAGGCCAATATGGTACCTTTGTACCCAGCTTATTTACAGCTAGACAGTTCAAAAGCTTGTGAGCGTTCATAAAAAATATACAGAGGTAGGACTTTTTCAGTCTTTTGGTCGATGTTATTTTCAGATAAGACAGGTTACCTTATTTTTCGTAGGTGTTATTATCAGATTGGACCGGTTACCTTATTTCTCCAACATTGGTGTGTCCGGTCCACGGCGTCATCCATAACTTGTGGGAATATTCTCTTCCCCAACAGAAAATGGCAAAGAGCACAGCAAAAGCTGTCCATATAGTCCCTCCCAGGCTCCGCACACCCCAGTCATTCTCTTTGCCGCTGAACAAGCAGCATCTCCACAGAGATGGTGAAGAGTATGTGGTGATTAGTTGTAGTTTTTTATTCTACTATCAAGAGTTTGTTATTTTAAAATAGTGCTGGTATGTTCTATTTACTCTGAAACAGAAAAAGATGAAGAGTTCTGTTTGTGAGAGGAATATGATTTTAGCAGCAGTAACTAAAATAAATCGTTTGCTGTTTCCACATAGGACTGTTGAGATGAGATAACTTCAGTTGGGGGAAACAGTTGGCAGACTTTTCTGCTTAAGGTATGACTAGCCATATTTCTAACAAGACTGTGTAATGCTGGAAGGCTGTCATTTTCGCCATCATGGGGACCGGTAAGCCATTTTCTTAGTCTCAAACAGAATAAAGGGCTTAATATGGGCTATAAAACTGGTAGACACTTTTATGGGCTAGATCGATTGCTTTATTTGGGCATTTTATACAGCTTGATGTTGAAATTCACACTTTATAACTTTGGGGAACTTTTTTTTACGTCAGGCACTGGTTTAGACACCTTCCCAGTCAGGAAGGGCCTTCTATGTAGTAGGCAGAGCCTCATTTTCGCGCCATTACTGCGCAGTTACCTTTGAGAGCAGGACATGCAGCTGCATGTGTGTGGGTCTGGAAATAGTTGAAAAGGTTCCTGAAAGGCTTCATTTGGTATCGTATACCCCCCTGGGTTTGGTAAAGTCGCAGCAAAGGCTGTAGCTGGGACTGTAGAGGGCTTAAAACTGTAAACGGCTCCGGTTTCGTCATTTTAAGGGTTAAAGGTCTGAAATTTGGGGTGCAATGCTTTGAATGCTTTAAGACACTGTGGTGAAAATTTGGTTAAATTTGAACAATTCCTTCATAGTTTTTCACATATTCAGTAAAAAAGTGTGCCCTGTTTAAAATTTAAAGAGACAGTAACGGTTTTGTTTTAAAACGGTTTTTGTATTTTATTGACAAGTTTAAGCCTGTTTAACATGTCTGTGCCTTCAGATAAACTATGTTCTGTATGTATGGAAGCCAATGTGTCTCCCCCTTCAAAATTGTGTGATAATTGTGCCATAGCGTCCAAACAAAGTAAGGACAGTACTGCCACAGATAGTAAAGTTGCCCAAGATGATTCATCAGATGAAGGGAGTAGACATAGTTCTACATCATCTCCTTCTGTGTCTACACCAGTTTTTCCCACGCAGGAGACCCCTAGTACTTCTAGCGCGCCAATGCTTGTTACTATGCAACAATTGACGGCAGTAATGGATAACTCCATAGCAAATATTTTATCCAAAATGCCTGCTTTTCAGAGAAAGCGCGATTGCTCTGTTTTAAACACTGTAGAGCAGGAGGGTGCTGATGATAATTGCTCTGTCATACCCTCACACCAATCTGAAGTGGCCATGAGGGAGGTTTTGTCAGATGGGGAAATTTCTGATTCAGGTAGAATTTCTCAACAGGCAGAACCTGATGTTGTGACATTTAAATTTAAGTTAGAGCATCTCCGCGCACTGCTTAAGGAGGTGCTATCTACTCTGGATGATTGTGACAACCTGGTCATTCCAGAAAAATTGTGCAAGATGGACAAGTTCCTAGAGGTTCCGGTGCACCCCGACGCTTTTCCTATACCCAAGCGGGTGGCGGACATAGTGAATAAGGAGTGGGAGAAGCCCGGCATACCTTTTGTCCCCCCTCCTATATTTAAGAAATTATTTCCTATGGTCGACCCCAGAAAGGACTTATGGCAGACAGTCCCTAAGGTCGAGGGGGCAGTTTCTACACTAGCCAAGCGCACTACTATTCCTATCGAGGATAATTGTGCTTTCAAAGATCCTATGGATAAAAAATTGGAGGGTTTGCTTAAAAAGATTTTTGTACAGCAAGGTTACCTCCTGCAACCTATTTCGTGCATTATTCCTGTCACTACAGCAGCGTGGTTCTGGTTCGAGGAACTAGAAAAGTCGCTCAGTAGAGAGACTCCGTCTGAGGAGGTTATGGACAGAATTCAAGCACTTAAGTTAGCTAATTCCTTTATTTTAGATGCCGCTTTGCAGTTAGCTAGATTAGCGGCGAAAAATTCAGGGTTTGCAATTGTGGCACGCAGAGCGCTCTGGCTAAAGTCTTGGTCAGCGGATGTATCTTCCAAGACAACATTGCTTAATATCCCTTTCAAGGGTAAAACCCTTTTTGGGCCAGAATTGAAAGAGATTATCTCAGACATCACTGGGGGTAAGGGCCATGCCCTCCCACAAGATAGGCCTTTCAAGGCCAAGAATAAGTCTAATTTTCGTTCCTTTCGCAATTTCAGGAACGGACCGGCCTCCAACTCTGCAGCCTCTAGACAAGAGGGTAATGCTTCGCAAACCAAACCAGCTTGGAAACCGATGCATGGCTGGAACAAGGGTATGCAGGCCAAGAAGCCTGCTGCTGCTACCAAAACAGCATGAAGGAGTAGCCCCCGATCCGGGACCGGATCTAGTAGGGGGCAGACTCTCTCTCTTCGCTCAGGCTTGGGCAAGAGATGTTCAGGATCCCTGGGCACTAGAAATAGTTTCTCAGGGTTATCTTCTGGAATTCAAGGAACTACCCCCAAGGGGAAGGTTCCACATGTCTAACTTATCTTCAAACCAAATAAAGAGACAGGCATTCTTACATTGTGTAGAAGACCTGTTAAAAATGGGAGTGATACACCCAGTTCCAACTATGGAACAAGGACTGGGGTTTTACTCAAATCTGTTTGTAGTTCCCAAAAAAGAGGGAACCTTCAGACCAATTCTGGATTTAAAGATTCCAAACAAATTTCTCAGAGTGCCATTGTTCAAAATGGAAACTATTCGAACGATTTTGCCTACAATCCAGGAGGGTCAATTTATGACTACCGTGGATTTAACCCCTTAATGACCACAATGTAACCTGTATGTCACTGGTCGTTAAGGGTTTTTTCAGGACATAATAGCACAAGTCTAGCAAGAACACGCTATTAATTCCATCCCTCCAGCAGGCTTTGTGGAATAGAGCAGTCTCAACGCTGGTGGCAAGACCACGCTATAAAACAATCAAGTCCCATAAAAAGGCCAGCGACATACAGGGTACGTCGCTGGTCCTTAAGGGGTTAAAGGATGTGTATCTACATATTCCTATCCACAAAGATCATCATCAGTTCCTAAGGTTCGCCTTTCTGGACAAACATTACCAGTTTGTGGCTCTCCCATTCGGGCTAGCCACTGCTCCAAGGATTTTCACAAAGGTACTTGGGTCCCTTCTAGCGGTTCTAAGACCAAGGGGCATTGCAGTGGCACCTTACTTGGATGACATTCTGATACAAGCGTCGTCTCTTTCAAAGGCAAAGGCTCACACAGACATCGTTCTGGCCTTTCTCAGATCTCACGGATGGAAGGTGAACATAGAAAAAAGTTCCCTGTCTCCGTCGACAAGAGTTCCTTTCTTGGGGACAATAATAGATTCTTTAGAAATTAAGATTTTCCTGACAGATGTCAGAAAGTCAAAACTTCTAAACGCTTGTCAAGTTCTTCACTCTGTTCCACGACCTTCCATAGCTCAGTGCATGGAAGTAGTAGGGTTGATGGTTGCAGCAATGGACATAGTTCCTTTTGCGCAAATTCATCTAAGACCATTACAACTGTGCATGCTGAAACAGTGGAATGGGGACTATACAGACTTGTCTCCAGTGATTCAAGTAGATCAGAAGACCAGAGACTCACTCCGTTGGTGGCTAACCCAGGATCACCTGTCCCAGGGAATGAGCTTCCGCAGACCAGAGTGGGTCATCGTCACGACCGATGGACTCTAGTGGGCTGGGGCGCAGTCTGGGACTCCCTGAAAGCTCAGGGTCTATGGTCTCGGGAAGAGTCTCTTCTCCCGATAAACATTCTGGAACTGAGAGCGATATTCAATACTCTCAGGGCTTGGCCTCAACTAGCAAAGGCCAGATTCATAAGATTCCAATCAGACAACATGACGACTGTTGCTTACATCAACCATCAGGGGGGAACAATGAGTTCCCTGGCGATGAGAGAAGTGACCAAAATCATAAAATGGGCGGAGGATCACTCCTGCCACCTATCTGCGATCCACATCCCAGGAGTGGAAAACTCGAGGCGGATTATCTGAGTCGTCAGACATTCCATCCGGGGGAGTGGGAACTCCACCCGGAGATATTTGCCCAGTTGACTCAATTATGGGGCATTCCAGACATGGATCTGATGGCGTCTCGTCAGAACTTCAAGGTTCCTTGCTACGGTCCAGATCCAGGGATCCCAAGGCGACTCTAGTGGATGCATTAGTAGCGCCTTGGGCCTTCAACCTAGCTTATGTGTTCCCACCGTTTCCTCTCATTCCCAGGCTGGTAGCCAGGATCAAACAGGAGAGGGCCTCGGTGATCTTGATAGCTTCTGCGTGGCCACGCAGGACTTGGTATGCAGACCTGGTGAATATGTCATCGGCTCCACCATGGAAGCTACCTTTGAGACAGGATCTTCTTGTACAGGGTCCATTCGAACATCCAAATCTAGTTTCTCTCCAGCTGACGGCTTGGAAATTGAACGCTTGATTTTATCTAAGCGTGGGTTTTCGGATTCTGTGATAGATACTCTGATACAAGCCAGAAAACCTGTAACTAGAAAAATTTACCATAAAATATGGAAAAGATATATCTGTTGGTGTGAATCCAAGGGATTCTCATGGAGTAAGATCAAAATTCCTAGGATCCTTTCTTTTCTTCAAGAAGGTTTGGATAAGGGATTATCAGCGAGTTCTCTAAAGGGACAGATTTCTGCTTTATCTGTCTTGTTACACAAACGACTGGCAGCTGTGCCAGATGTTCAAGCTTTTGTTCAGGCTTTGGTCAGGATCAAGCCTGTTTACAGACCATTGACTCCTCCCTGGAGTCTGAATTTAGTTCTTTCAGTTCTTCAAGTGGTTCCGTTTGAACCTTTACATTCCATAGATATCAAGATGTTATCTTGGAAAGTTCTGTTTTTGGTTGCTATTTCTTCTGCTAGAAGAGTTTCTGAGTTATCTGCTCTGCAGTGTAATCCGCCCTATCTGGTGTTCCATTCAGATAAGGTTGTTTTGCGTACTAAACCTGGTTTCCTTCCAAAGGTTGTTTCCAACAAGAATATTAACCAGGAAATAGTTGTGCCTTCTTTGTGTCCGTATCCAGTTTCAAAGAAGGAACGTTTGTTACACAATTTAGATGTAGTTCGTGCTTTAAAGTTCTATTTAGAAGCAACAAAGGATTTCAGACAAACGTTTTCTCTGTTTGTCGTTTATTCTGGCAAGAGGAGAGGTCAAAAAGCTACTGCTACCTCTCTTTCCTTTTGGCTGAAAAGCATCATCCGATTGGCTTATGAGACTGCCGGACGGCAGCCTCCCGAACGCATCACAGCTCACTCTACTAGGGCTGTGGCTTCCACATGGGCCTTCAAGAACGAGGCTTCTGTTGATCAGATATGTAAGGCAGCGACTTGGTCTTCTCTGCACACTTTTGCCAAATTCTACAAATTTGATACTTTTGCTTCTTCGGAGGCTATTTTTGGGAGAAAGGTTTTGCAAGCCGTGGTGCCTTCCGTTTAGGTAACCTGATTGGCTCCCTCCCTTCATCCGTGTCCTAGAGCTTTGGTATTGGTTCCCACAAGTTATGGATGACGCCGTGGACCGGACACACCAATGTTAGAGAAAACAGAATTTATGCTTACCTGATAAATTACTTTCTCCAACGGTGTGTCCGGTCCACGGCCTGCCCTGGTTTTTTAATCAGGTTTGATGAATTTCTTTCTTTAACTACAGTCACCATGGCACCCTATGGTTTCTCCTGTTTTTCTCCTGTCCGTTGGTCGAATGACTGGGGTGGGCGGAGCCTGGGAGGGACTATATGGACAGCTTTTGCTGTGCTCTTTGCCATTTCCTGTTGGGGAAGAGAATATTCCCACAAGTTATGGATGACGCCGTGGACCGGACACACCGTTGGAGAAAGTAATTTATCAGGTAAGCATAAATTCTGTTTTTTCGTAGAGCCGTTCACAGCATCCGTCTTCCCTCTTACCTTTATTTGTGTTGAGTTATAACACAAGTTCTATTATTCCTTTGTTACTAAGTGGAACAGTTTTCAAAACTACAACAACCCGGGTTGGCTACTACAAGCTATTTGGGACTTTTTCCTTTCCTGCGTGCGCATAGCACTAAGTGCTGGATTTGCCAACATCTTCTATACTTTAAACGAAGAATTCTTTGTCATCCAAAAAGTTACCTATCACTCAAAATTTCCAGCCAATCCCACCCGAGAAACCAGGTTGTGACGTCAGACGCCAAGACACATGTGGCGCTGCTAAGTCACTAGTTAAGAGGGAAGACGGATTCTGTGAACGGCTCTACGAAAAATAAGGTAACCGGTCCAATCTGATAATAACACCTACGAAAAATAAGGTAACCCTGTCTTATCTGAAAATAACATCGACCAAAAGACTGAAAAAGTCCTACCTCTGTATATTTTTTATGAACGCTCACGAGCTTTTGAACTGTCTAGCTGTAAATAAGCTGGGTACAAAGGTACCATATTGGCCTATACCTTAACGTTTACTCTACAATACGGACATTTGTGCATAAAATGTATGTTTGGGGCAGCTTGTTTAACCGTATTTTAGATTGCAATCAGATGCATACGCTGGATTTCATATATATGGTTTAACCTTGTTTCAAACTGTGGATATATGGTTTTATGTGATTCATATTTTCTGCTATTTATCTGGGAGACGTCCCTATAATATGATGTTTTAAAACTTAGATCATTGAGATCGTTTTTATTTGTACTGTATATTTTTTATAAGTAAATATTGGTCAAACCCACTGCGGCTATTTTCCCTCTGTCTTAGAGATCTCTACACTGTGTTATATAACACATATATATAAAAAACACATTTTTGGCACATTCAATAGTAATTTATACGCACAGCAAAATACATCTGCCAATTTATATTTAACTGATACACATCTATATATATATATTAATTGCATATATACCTTTAGCTAAGTGCAGCGCACCTATCACCCCCCGTTTTGTATTACAAGTAGTGCTACCCTGCATACTCTGTCGGCATTTAACATTGCACAAGCATTTCATAAGAAATGCTTGTGCAATGCCACCCCCTACATATTCGCGACCAATCAGCCGTTAGCAAGGGGTGTCAGTCATCCCGATCGTATCTGAGGATTAAGTCCACCACCTAAAAGGTGGCACACAAGTTAAGGATCAGGATGATCATCTTCTATTATTGATTATTTTCATACAACTAGGTTATGGTACACAATTTTTGAATCTGACCTCTGGTTAATTTTATAAGCACTAATTGCTACTGCAAGCTCTTATAATGGCTGGTTATCGAGTGCCCGCAAACAGGCAAATTTGCCAGTTTACTGGCGTGTGATAAATTAGCGCTCCACTTGTGATCTAGCCCACAGCCAGCAAGCATTAAACCTGTGCTCTCAATGGCGATATCAAATAATTTACAAAGCAAGGCTCAGATGACAAAGAAGGGAAAAACTGTAGAGCTGTTGGGCAACTTATACAGTTAACTTTTTTATTCCAAGAAAAGCTTATCCTGACTGGAGTTGACCTCATAACAAAACTTACAAAGACTAAAGACTTAATCTGCTTAATGTCTGCTGACCTGTTGACGATTCAGATCCTGCACGCATCACTATGTCAAACTGGTACAGATATCACCAGCTGTATGCATCAGCCATGCCCAAGGACATTAAGCTAAATATGCTATTGTCTAGGCGCCATTAAAAGTTTACAGTATCACCCTAGGTGCACGTGTCTGCAATTTTAAAAATGTATATTTGGGACAATAACCATAATTGTTAAAAAAAATTTGGGGGGAGTGGTTAATTATTTTTTTATTAGAAAGATAGAAAACATCACACAAGAAAACAAAATAGAAATGTAAAAGGACAGAATACAATTCCTTATATGTGGCATTACACATTTTCTTGTACATCTTTACATTCCATTTTGGAGTAACAAATCGAGGACATATATGAAATAAATAATAATTATTTTTGATAATGGGGCTCCTTTAATAAAGAAATAAAATACCTGATGACGCTTCCCATACGGAATAGCAGTTTTGTTTCCCGTTATGGAATGAATCATTCTTGCGTGCATAGGAATGCCTTTGGATACAATCTGTAAAACACAATAAAAAGCTTTTAATATCATGGAGCTGATAATAAAATGCATATAGGGATTCTTACATTTTTCAATTTGTTTTGTTTGGAAAATCTACTCACATATAAAATATTTTATAACCTAAGAAGAATCAAGGGATGCTTTTCAGGAACCCATAGTAATGTATAAGGTAAATAATAAACTGTGGATCAAGATATATAGAAACTAACAATGTAGGTAAGAACATATATGAGCCCCATAAGTGTGGGTATTTGTTTGAAAGAATATTCATTTTAGTTGCGGTATGTTTCGAGGGAAACCGCAAAATAAAACTCTGGTTACCTTCAAAAAGTGCCAGTTTTATATGAGGGGTGGGGGAAGGAGACCAGTCCAACAACAGTTCAAAGGCTCTCCTGTAATTTCTAGTATTATAAGGGTAATTAATTCACTTATTGTGATACAACTAAACATGTAGGGGGATCATCAATTCTGAGAAATATCAGCCTTCTATCAATCAGCCACTAATGGCAGTGCAGACATCTGACAGCATACACCAATATCATTAATTATAAAGAGAAAACATTCATTACCATGTTTATATATATCTGAGAGAGTACAACAAATAAATATATTGAGAATAACACTATTTAATGAATAAAACAGACAGCCCAACATTGAGGTAACCTAAATATATAGAGAGATACTGTAACTGCTTCTAAATGGTAGGGTAAGGTAAATTAGAAGAGCATCCCCTTTTCGCTTAGTTAAATCCCGTTGACTGGGTATGGGCCCTATACCTAGCACAGGTGTATCATATCAGTTAGCAAATATCTATGTCTAAAGGAGAGGGAGAAAAAGTAAATTCTGTGATGCTGAAGGGGGATTAAGGGTTTATGTTAGTATGACATAGGTAATATCCAGCTATTTAAGACACGCAAATAAATGTATACAGTATCAGCTGTGACATGATGAAGTGAAACAGGTTCAAGTGATATACCTCATTTCAAGTACATATGCATCTCTATAACTAGGGCATTATAAGTAGGGTATTGCACACTCTCAACGTATAGTATATACATCTAATAGAATATAAGCTGCCTTGATATAGTAACAGGAAAGTATTAAAAAAACACATGTAGATATGTAGAATACATTTAAACAACTATATAAGCAAGATAATAGGAAATCATAATACAGAGTAAGCAAATGTTCACAGTCTGTCATTCAAGAGAACAGGGCAAGAAAAAAATCATATCATAAGGCATAACCGTTAGGGATTAAGTCAGATAGATCAGACTATGTCATCTGTATAAAGGCCCCTTCTAACTTTCTTTGTTATCCTAGCCAATACCAGATCTATGCAGTTCATCTGTAGAAGTTAGCTGCTGCAATTCACAAATGGGAAGAGCTGATTTAACCGCACTCGTATAGCTGATGATGGTCGCAAAGGCATGGGAATGAAAACCATAGGTTCCAGGAGCTTGTCTGCCATTTCCTATGTAACTAGTAACTGCCTCCACAGTGGCTTTACCCCCCTAGGATGACTGCAAAAGGGGTATGTCGATGCGCTGGGCTGCCAGAGTGTAGAGCTCCCATCAGACCTATTTTTATCTTCTTCGTCTATAGAACTGCGCACAGCATGGTGCAGCCTCTCCTTACCGTTGTTGGCAGCATCGTCCAATTGCTGAAGAAATCCGATACGGCCGCCCACACTCTGGGGAACATAGGTATTTGCACAGTCGCCATGACACGTGGCAATCACTGTGTTGTCATAGCCAGAGTCCATAAACCGGTCACCCCCATGTGAATAGGCAGTTTTGCTGATTGCTGCCCATAGCTTGCGCAATATCAGTGCCAGGCTGGAGAAATCATTGCCAAGGAGTCGCGGCATCGCCGAACCCCAGTCATCTGAGGCCCCCATCATGGCCATTGTTCGGTTGCAATCTCAAAGCCAGAAACAACCACTCGATCTATCTCCCAGAATGTTCAGCACCTCTCTGTGCTATAGGGATCTATTTTTAGTGTATAAGGGCTTTTTTATAAGGTATAAGTCATCTTTTAATCCATTTAGAGCCAGGAGCTCTTCACACACATCTTGCTTCGTTGGTAGCTGGCTCCACCCCCTCCATGTTCGTTTTTAATTGCTCCAATACAATTTTTTCTTACCCAGTAATATTAACATTTCCTTAGTAATCGTATCCTTTTTTAATTTTACATTTCCTACAGTACTCTATTTCATTCATATAGGTGGCAAGAGTCCAAAAGCTGTTATGTATGGGATATACATTCCCACGAGAAGGAGGCAAAGTTTCACAAACTCCAAAAGCCTATAACCCCACACACACACACACCTCACACCTCACACCTACCTCAGTTTTAAACTTTGCTTTTGTTGGAGGTGGTTGAAGCATAACGATTTGCTCGATTTCTTCAGTGAAAGGTGCTTCAGAGCATATTGAAGCCTAGTTCCCCTCAGAGTACAGTGCTTGTCAGAGTGAAGTAAAGTACTGCCTCATGACACCATGTTTTCGCCTCACGGGAAATCTTTTCATGAGCTCTCTGTAAATTTGGTCGCAGGGATTCATTTTCTGCCGTCCTCCTATTCCATTACCTCTGCTGATATGTTTCAGTACTGGTTTGGCTGTTTGCTATCAGTGGACGAGTGTTTATGGGTAAGTATATTTTGTATTTTTTATCTAGACACATTTTTTATCTAAGCACTTCTAACTATGTTTAAGAGTTTAAATATGTATATCTATGTGTATGTATGGCCCAGGGACAGATTCTTACTATTCCCCTTGCTTGTTATTTTACTTGTGGCCAATTTTTTTCTCATGCACATGCAAGCATGCATTCGAACCGCCACTTCTTTATGCATTTTCACATGCATACATCAAACTACGCAAATTAATGTGTCAGATTGACGTGCCATGTTTGTTGCGCCCTTGTTGACGCCTTTTAGTACACGTCATAAATATTTGTATTTTCGGGCCATAATACATACTTTTTTGTATCATGCATCACTATTGGCACATCAATATTGCACACGTTATCACACATGTGCCTCTTTAAGAGCGCCCTTTTTTCTCTATAAATTTGCATTTGAAATTTGCGCAAACTGACATTAACTGCTTTCCTAGGCTTCATTGCTTAGTACTTTAACGTTCTTGCAAAGCTATATAAAAGGGGCATATTTTTTCCTTTCCTCTAAATGTTTGCCTTAACGGGGTAATAATAGTAATTATTGCATCTTAAAAAATTTTATATAATTTTTTTTCTATAATGGAGCAACATTCTCTTGAACAACTTTCTACCATAGCGAAGTGTGCTTATTGTAAAACAACTGAAGTAGCTTCTTCAATTCATTTATGTGACTCATGCTTAGATTTCTTATCGCATATTGATCAAATAATGTTTCTTTGTGTACTAATGCACCTACTGTCTCCTCCTTACAGATGGATGCAGATGGCATACCCCCAGCAATGAAAAACGTTTGTTACTGCCATCACGAAGGCCCTAGCTGCACTACCGCCTTCAAATAAGCAAAAAGGGTCAGTTCAAGTTTTTTAAAAAAAATATTTTTATTGAGGTTAAATTCAAGGCATTTGTACAGTAATACCGTCAATGAAGATTACAAAGAAAGGTTGTTTCATTACTTACAGTCAAAATAAACCAAACAAGGTAAACATTACAAGTTGATAAGACTCCCGTCTTATCAACTTGTAATGTTTACATTGTATCAACATGTAATGTTTACCTTTGCCATACAAACTGTTTACCCTCAACTTAACAGATGAGGCCACTTTTGGACCTTGTAGTAATAGTAAATGCGAAAAGCTATTGAAGGTAGTCTAGATCTTGAGGAGACCACTCTTGGGTCTCAATTAATGAACCATATTTTATCTATATGAAAAAAAAAAAATTACAATATTATTAAAGACTGTGTGGTGATGTAATTCAAGAAATAACTATAAGTTGCGTCTTGGAGTAGGAGTAAAGATAGAGCATATAGGGCCACTTTTGGACCCTCAGGACTATAATTAGGTCTAATGTATAACCACAACCTAGGATATCGTAGTATAATATAGGATAAAGTCTTCAAGGTTAATAAATCAAACATAAATAATAACTAATAACTGTAATGGGAAAACTCTGAAAACTTAAATATGAGAACTCCAAATCTATTAAATCAAGCTTATCTGTAAGAATATATAGAGCTGTTATGTAGCTATTGCATCCAATAATATATAGGATTGGCAGTAGCACATAATACTGGTATAAAAAAAAGAACAACAGAGTCATTCTATCCAAGCTATGTCGTCTCTCAGAGCCTGTTTGATATAAAAACACAACTAGTCACATAGGGATTATATATTTAACTCTAATTTGGAGTGTTGTAGTATAACTAGCCTCTGCTAATATATAAAGTAAGGCAGCGCTGTAATGTGACGTTAACTAAAATTATTTATTTCAACCTTGCACCTCCTGCTGTAAAGTGGACCATACATAACTATAATAATGAACAATGGAATTTTTATAGCAATGCTTAGAAAGGTGGAACTGAAACTTTCAAGGTGTATGGATGATGATCACTTCCTAAGTATTATAGCCAGTAAAGGTCATAAACACATATATGTTATATTGAATATCCTTCTATCGTCCAGGAAAGGGGCTTAGGGCAAGGAATTCACTTGTTATATAGCAAACCTTATGGGATGGGAAAAATGCTATAATTAAAGCTAAAGCCTCTACCTAGCATTAAAAGTCATTAAGATCATATAGTAGGTATGATTGAAAAACTAGGGTAAATGAGTATCTAATAACTAAAGCCTTGTACAATAAGGGGGTAAAAAAGATGCCTCTGACCAGTTATGGGGTTGTATCGCGATAAAGTATAAGAATATTGTATATTATTAAGTGCTTAATAACTAAGGCCTAGATTTAGAGTTGGGCGGTAGCCGTGAAAACCAGCGTTAGAGGCTCCTAACGCTGGTTTTAGGCTACCTCCGGTATTTGGAGTCATTAAAAAAAGGGTCTAACGCTCACTTTTCAGCCGCGACTTTTCCATACCGCAGATCCCCTTACGTAAATTGCGTATCCTATCTTTTCAATGGGATTTTTCTAACTCCGGTATTTAGAGTCGTGTCTGAAGTGAGCGTTAGAATTCTAACGACAAAACTCCAGCCGCAGAAAAACATAATTTATGCTTACCTGATAAATTCCTTTCTTCTGTAGTGTGATCAGTCCACGGGTCATCATTACTTCTGGGATATTAACTCCTCCCCAACAGGAAGTGCAAGAGGATTCACCCAGCAGAGCTGCATATAGCTCCTCCCCTCTACGTCACTCCCAGTCATTCGACCAAGGACCAACGAGAAAGGAAAAGCCAAGGGTGAAGTGGTGACTGGAGTATAAATTAAAAAATATTACCTGCCTTAAAACAGGGCGGGCCGTGGACTGATCACACTACAGAAGAAAGGAATTTATCAGGTAAGCATAAATTATGTTTTCTTCTGTTAAGTGTGATCAGTCCACGGGTCATCATTACTTCTGGGATACCTATACCAAAGCAAAAGTACACGGATGACGGGAGGGATAGGCAGGCTCTTTATACAGAAGGAACCACTGCCTGAAGAACCTTTCTCCCAAAAATAGCCTCCGATGAAGCAAAAGTGTCAAATTTGTAAAATTTGGAAAAAGTATGAAGCGAAGACCAAGTTGCAGCCTTGCAAATCTGTTCAACAGAGGCCTCATTCTTAAAGGCCCAAGTAGAAGCCACAGCTCTAGTGGAATGAGCTGTAATCCTTTCAGGAGGCTGCTGTCCAGCAGTCTCATAAGCTAAACGAATTATGCTACGAAGCCAAAAAGAAAGAGAGGTAGCAGAAGCTTTTTGACCTCTCCTCTGCCCAGAGTAAACGACAAACAGAGAAGACGTTTGTCGAAATTCCTTAGTTGCCTGTAAGTAAAATTTTAGAGCACGGACTACATCCAGGTTGTGCAGTAGACGTTCCTTCTTCGAAGAAGGATTTGGGCATAAAGAAGGAACAACAATCTCTTGATTGATATTCCTGTTAGTAACTACCTTAGGTAAGAACCCAGGTTTAGTACGCAGAACTACCTTATCCGAATGAAAAATCAAATAAGGAGAATCACAATGTAAGGCTGATAACTCAGAGACTCTTCGAGCCGAGGAAATAGCCATTAAAAATAGAACTTTCCAAGATAACTTTATATCAATGGAATGAAGGGGTTCAAATGGAACGCCCTGTAAAACATTAAGAACAAGGTTTAAACTCCATGGTGGAGCAACCGTTTTAAACACAGGCTTAATCCTGGCCAAAGCCTGACAAAAAGCCTGGACGTCAGGAATTTCTGACAGACGTTTGTGTAACAGAATGGACAGAGCTGAGATCTGTCCCTTTAATGAACTAGCGGATAAACCCTTTTCTAAACCTTCTTGTAGAAAAGACAATATCCTAGGAATCCTAACCTTACTCCAAGAGTAACCTTTGGATTCACACCAATATAGGTATTTACACCATATCTTATGGTAAATCTTTCTGGTAACAGGTTTCCTAGCCTGTATTAAGGTATCAATAACTGACTCAGAAAACCCACGTCTTGATAAAATCAAGCGTTCAATTTCCAAGCAGTCAGCTTCAGAGAAGTTAGACTTTGATGTTTGAAGGGACCCTGAATCAGAAGGTCCTGTTTCAGAGGTAGAGACCAAGGTGGACAGGATGACATGTCCACCAGATCTGCATACCAAGTCCTGCGTGGCCACGCAGGTGCTATTAGAATCACTGATGCTCTCTCTTGTTTGATTCTGGCAATCAATCGAGGAAGCATCGGGAAGGGTGGAAACACGTAAGTCATCCTGAAGTCCCAAGGTGCTGTCAGGGCATCTATCAGGACTGCTTCTGGATCCCTGGATCTGGACCCGTAACGAGGAAGCTTGGCGTTCTGTCGAGACGCCATGAGATCTATCTCCGGTTTGCCCCAACGTCGAAGTATTTGGGCAAAGACCTCCGGATGAAGTTCCCACTCCCCTGGATGAAAAGTCTGACGACTTAAGAAATCCGCCTCCCAGTTCTCCACTCCCGGGATGTGGATTGCTGACAGGTGGCAAGAGTGAGACTCTGCCCAGCGAATTATCTTTGATACTTCCATCATAGCTAGGGAGCTTCGTGTCCCTCCCTGATGGTTGATGTAAGCTACAGTCGTGATGTTGTCCGACTGAAACCTGATGAAACCCCGCGTTGTAAACTGGGGCCAAGCCAGGAGGGCATTGAGAACTGCTCTCAATTCCAGAATGTTTATTGGCAGGAGACTCTCCTCCTGACTCCATTGTCCCTGAGCTTTCAGAGAATTCCAGACGGCACCCCAACCTAGAAGGCTGGCGTCTGTTGATACAATTGTCCAGTCTGGTCTGCTGAATGGCATCCCCCTGGACAGATGTGGCCGAGAAAGCCACCAAAGAAGAGAATTTCTGGTCTCTTGATCCAGATTCAGAGAAGGGGATAAGTCTGAGTAATCCCCATTCCACTGACTTAGCATGCACAGTTGCAGTGGTCTGAGGTGTAGGCGAGCAAAGGGTACTATGTCCATTGCCGCTACCATTAAGCCAATTACCTCCATGCATTGAGCCACTGACGGGTGTTGAATGGAATGAAGGGTGCGGCAAGCACTTTGAAGTCTTGTTAACCTGTCCTCTGTCAGGTAAATCTTCATTTTTACAGAATCTATAAGAGTCCCCAGGAAGGGAACTCTTGTGAGTGGAACGAGTGAACTTTTCTTTTCGTTCACCTTCCATCCATGTGACCTTAGAAATGCCAGTACTAACTCTGTATGAGATTTGGCAGTTTGAAAGCTTGAAGCTTGTATCAGTATGTCGTCTAGGTACGGAGCTACTGAAATTCCTCGCGGTCTTAGTACCGCCAGAAGAGTGCCCAGAACCTTTGTGAAGATTCTTGGAGCCGTAGCCAATCCGAATGGAAGAGCTACAAATTGGTAATGCCTGTCTAGAAAGGCAAACCTTAGATACCGGTAATGATTTCTGTGAATCGGTATGTGAAGGTAAGCATCCTTTAAATCCACTGTGGTCATGTACTGACCCTCTTGGATCATGGGCAAAATTGTTCGAATAGTTTCCATCTTGAACGATGGAACTCTTAGAAATTTGTTTAGGATCTTTAAGTCCAGGATTGGTCTGAAAGTTCCCTCTTTTTTGGGAACCACAAACAGATTTGAGTAAAACCCCTGTCCCTGTTCCGATCGTGGAACTGGGTGGATTACTCCCATTAACAAGAGCTCTTGTACGCAGCGTAGAAACGCCTCTTTCTTTGTCTGGATTGTTGACAACCTTGACAGATGAAATCTCTCTCTTGGAGGAGAGGATTTGAAGTCCAGAAGGTATCCCTGAGATATTATTTCTAGCGCCCAGGGATCCTGGACATCTCTTGCCCAAGCCTGGGCGAAGAGAGAAAGCCTGCCCCCCACTAGATCCGATCCCGGATCGGGGGCCCTCAATTCATGACGTTTTAGGGGCAGCAGTAGGTTTCCTGGTCTGCTTGCCCTTGTTCCAGGACTGGTTAGGTTTCCAGCCTTGTCTGTAGCGAGCAACAGCTCCTTCCTGTTTTGGTGCAGAGGAAGTTGATGCTGTTCCTGCTTTGAAATTACGAAAGGAACGAAAATTAGACTGTCTAGTCTTAGTTTTGGCTTTGTCCTGAGGCAGGGCATGGCCTTTACCTCCTGTAATGTCAGCGATAATCTCTTTCAACCCGGGCCCGAATAAGGTCTGCCCTTTGAAAGGTATATTAAGCAATTTAGACTTAGAAGTAACATCAGCTGACCAGGATTTTAGCCACAGCGCCCTGCGTGCCTGAATGGCGAATCCTGAATTCTTCGCCGTAAGTTTAGTTAGATGTACAACGGCCTCCGAAATGAATGAATTAGCTAGTTTAAGGACTCTAAGCCTGTCCGTAATGTCGTCCAGAGTAGCTGAACTAATGTTCTCTTCCAGAGACTCAATCCAGAACGCCGCTGCAGCCGTGATCGGCGCAATGCATGCAAGGGGTTGCAATATAAAACCTTGTTGAACAAACATTTTCTTAAGGTAACCCTCTAATTTTTTATCCATTGGATCTGAAAAGGCACAGCTATCCTCCACCGGGATAGTGGTACGCTTAGCTAAAGTAGAAACTGCTCCCTCTACCTTAGGGACCGTTTGCCATAAGTCCCGTGTGGTGGCGTCTATTGGAAACATTTTTCTAAATATCGGAGGGGGTGAGAACGGCACACCGGGTCTATCCCACTCCTTAGAAACAATTTCAGTAATTCTCTTAGGTATAGGAAAAACCTCAGTACTCGTCGGTACCGCAAAATATTTATCCAACCTACACATTTTCTCTGGTATTGCAACTGTGTTACAATCATTCAGAGCCGCTAACACCTCCCCTAGTAATACACGGAGGTTTTCCAGTTTAAATTTAAAATTAAAATATCTGAATCCAGTCTGTTTGGATCAGAACCGTCACCCACAGAATGAAGTTCTCCGTCCTCATGTTCTGCAACCTGTGACGCAGTATCTGACATGGCCCTAATATTATCAGCGCACTCTGTTCTCACCCCAGAGTGATCACGCTTACCCCTTAGTTCTGGTAATTTAGCCAAAACTTCAGTCATAACAGAAGCCATATCCTGTAATGTGATTTGTAATGGCCGGCCAGGTGTACTCGGCGCTACAATATCACGCACCTCCCGAGCGGGAGATGCAGGTACTGGCACGTGAGGCGAGTTAGTCGGCATAACTCTCCCCTCGTTGTTTGGTGAAATTTGTTCAATTTGTACAGATTGACTTTTATTTAAAATAGCATCAATACAGTTAGTACATAAATTTCTATTGGGCTCCACTTTGGCATTGCAACAAATGACACAGATATCATCCTCTGAATCAGACATGTTTAACACACTAGCAAATAAACTTGCAACTTGGAATACAATTCAATTAAAAACGTACTGTGCCTTTAAGAAGCACAGAAAATCTATGACAGTTGAAAATTAATAAATTGAAACAGTTATAGCCTCAATCCTTGTAAACAACACAACTTTAGCAAAGGTTTAATCCCATTAACAAAGATAACAATTTCTGAAAGCAGGAAACAAATTACAGAATAAAAGTTTTTATTTCAGTCAAACTATAATTCTCACAGCTCTGCTGAGAGAAATTACCTCCCTCAAAATAAGTTTGAAGACCCCTGAGTTCTGTAGAGATGAACCGGATCATGCAGGAAATACAATGAGCTGCTGACTGAAATAACTGATGCATAGAAAAAGGCGCCAAAACCGCCCCTCCCCCTCACACACAGCAGTGAGGGAGAACAGAAACTGACAGAAAAAAACAGATTTAAGCAACTGCCAAGTGGAAAAATGGTGCCCAAACATTTATTCACTCAGTACCTCAGCAAATGAAAACGATTTTACATTCCAGCAAAAACGTTAAACATAATTTCTAGTTATTAAACAGCTTTATGTACTTCTTACAGTGTAATTCTCTGAAGTATAAAGTATACATACATGACATTATATCGGTATGGCAGGATTTTCTCATCAATTCCATTGTCAGAAAATAAAAGCTGCTACATACCTCTATGCAGATTCATCTGCCCGCTGTCCCCTGATCTGAAGATTACCTCTCCTCAGATGGCCGAGAAACAGCAATATGATCTCAACTACTCCGGCTAAAATCATAGCAAAAACTCTGGTAGATTCTTCTTCAAACTCTGCCAGAGAGGTAATAACACACTCCGGTGCTATTTTAAAATAACAAACTTTTGATTGAAGATATAAAACTAAGTATAATCACCATAGCCCTCTCACACCTCCTATCTAGTCGTTGGGTGCAAGAGAATGACTGGGAGTGACGTAGAGGGGAGGAGCTATATGCAGCTCTGCTGGGTGAATCCTCTTGCACTTCCTGTTGGGGAGGAGTTAATATCCCAGAAGTAATGATGACCCGTGGACTGATCACACTTAACAGAAGAAAAAGTCAGTAGTTAAGAGCTTTCTGGGCTAACGCCGGTTCATAAAGCTCTTAACTACTGTACTCTAAAGTACACTAACACCCATAAACTACCTATGTACCCCTAAACTGAGGTCCCCCCACATCGCCGCCACTCGATTAAATTTTTTTAACCCCTAATCTGCCGACCGCCACCTACGTTATACTTATGTACCCCTAATCTGCTGCCCCTAACACCGCCGACCCCTATATTATATTTATTAACCCCTAATCTGCCCCCCTCAACGTCGCCTCCACCTGCCTACACTTATTAACCCCTAATCTGCCGAGCGGACCGCACCGCTATTATTATAAAGTTATTAACCCCTAATCCGCCTCACTAACCCTATAATAAATAGTATTAACCCCTAATCTGCCCTCCCTAACATCGCCGACACCTAACTTCAAACATTAACCCCTAATCTGCTGACTGGAGCTCACCGCTATTCTAATAAATGTATTAACCCCTAAAGCTAAGTCTAACACTAACACCCCCTCAGTTAAATATAATTTTAATCTAACGAAATTAATTAACTCTTATTAAATAAATTATTCCTATTTAAAGCTAAATACTTACCTGTAAAATAAATCCTAATATAGCTACAATATAAATTATAATTATATTATAGCTATTTTAGGATTAATATTTATTTTACAGGTAACTTTGTATTTATTTTAACCAGGTACAATAGCTATTAAATAGTTAAGAACTATTTAATAGCTAAAATAGTTAAAATAATTACAAAATTACCTGTAAAATAAATCCTAACCTAAGTTACAATTAAACCTAACTCTACACTATCAATAAATTAATTAAATAAAATACCAACAATTACCTACAATTAAAGCTAACACTACACTATCAATAAATTAATTAAATACAATACCTACAAATAACTACAATGAAATAAACTAACTAAAGTACAAAAAATAAAAAAGAACTAAGTTACAAAAAATAAAAAAATATTTACAAACATAAGAAAAATATTACAACAATTTTAAACTAATTACACCTACTCTAAGCCCCCTAATAAAATAACAAAGCCCCCCAAAATAAAAAAAATGCCCTACGCTATTCTAGATTACTAAAGTTCAAAGCTCTTTTACCTTACCAGCCCTGAACAGGGCCCTTTGCGGGGCATGCCCCAAGAAGTTCAGCCCTTTTGCCTGTAAAAAAAAAACATACAATACCCCCCCCAACATTACAACCCACCACCCACATACCCCTAATCTAACCCAAACCACCCTTAAATAAACCTAACACTAAGCCCCTGAAGATCTCCCTACCTTGAGTCGTCTTCACCCAGCCGAGCCAAATTCTTCATCCAAGCGGAGCAAGAAGAGGTCCTCCATCCGGTAGAAGTCTTCATCCAAGCGGGGCAGAAGAGGTCTTCCATCTGATTGAAGTCTTCATCCAAGCGGGATCTTCTATCGTCATCCATCCGGAGCGGCAGGATCCTGAAGACCTCCGACGCGGAACATCCATCCTGGCCGACGACTGAACGACGAATGACGGTTCCTTTAAATGACGTCATCCAAGATGGCGTCCCTCGAATTCCGATTGGCTGATAGGATTCTATCAGCCAATCGGAATTAAGGTAGGAATATTCTGATTGGCTGATGGAATCAGCCAATCAGAATCAAGTTCAATCCGATTGGCTGATCCAATCAGCCAATCGGATTGAACTTGATTCTGATTGGCTGATTCCATCAGCCAATCAGAATGTTCCTACCTTAATTCCGATTGGCTGATAGAATCCTATCAGCCAATCGGAATTCGAGGGACGCCATCTTGGATGACGTAATTTAAAGGAACCGTCATTCGGCTAGTAGGCGTCGGGAGAAGAGGATGTTCCGCGTCGGATGGAAGATGATGGCTCCCGAATAAAGAAGATTGAAGATGCCGTTGATAGAAGACTTCATCCGGATCATGGACCTCTTCAGCTCCCGCTTGGATGAAGACTTCAGCCGGATCATGGACCTCTTCAGCTCCCGCTTGGATGATGACTTCAGCCGGATCATGGACCTCTTCAGCCCCCCGCTTGGGCTTGGATCAGGACATCGGAGGAGCTCTTCTGGATCGATCGGTGAACCTGGTATGGTGAAGATAAGGTAGGAAGATCTTCAGGGGCTTAGTGTTAGGTTTATTTAAGGGGGGTTTGGGTTAGATTAGGGGTATGTGGGTGGTGGGTTGTAATGTTGGGGGGGGGTATTGTATGTTTTTTTTTACAGGCAAAAGAGCTGAACTTCTTGGGGCATGCCCCGCAAAGGGCCCTGTTCAGGGCTGGTAAGGTAAAAGAGCTTTGAACTTTAGTAATTTAGAATAGGGTAGGGCATTTTTTTATTTTGGGGGGCTTTGTTATTTTATTAGGGGGCTTAGAGTAGGTGTAATTAGTTTAAAATTGTTGTAATATTTTTCTTATGTTTGTAAATATTTTTTTATTTTTTGTAACTTAGTTCTTTTTTATTTTTTGTACTTTAGATAGTTTATTTCATTGTAGTTATTTGTAGGTATTGTATTTAATTTATTTATTGATAGTGTAGTGTTAGGTTTAATTGTAGATAATTATAGGTATTTTATTTAATTAATTTATTGATAGTGTAGTGTTAGGTTTAATTGTAACTTAGGTTAGGATTTATTTTACAGGTAATTTTGTAATTATTTTAACTATTTTAGCTATTAAATAGTTCTTAACTATTTAATAGCTATTGTACCTGGTTAAAATAAATACAAAGTTACCTGTAAAATAAATATTAATCCTAAAATAGCTATAATATAATTATAATTTATATTGTAGCTATATTAGGATTTATTTTACAGGTAAGTATCTATCTTTAAATAGGAATAATTTATTTAATAAGAGTTAATTAATTTCGTTAGATTAAAATTATATTTAACTTAGGGGGGTGTTAGTGTTAGGGTTAGACTTAGCTTTAGGGGTTAATACATTTATTAGAATAGCGGTGAGCTCAAGTCGGCAGATTAGGGGTTAATAATTGAAGTTAGGTGTCGGCGATGTTAGGGAGGGCAGATTAGGGGTTAATACTATTTATTATAGGGTTAGTGAGGCGGATTAGGGGTTAATAACTTTATTATGATAGCGGTGCGGTCCGGTCGGCAGATTAGGGGTTAATAAGTGTAGGCAGGTGGAGGCGACGTTGTGGGGGGAAGATTAGGGGTTAATAAATATAATTTGGGGTCGGCGGTGTTAGGGGCAGCAGATTAGGGGTACATAAGGATAATGTAAGTAGCGGCGGTTTACGGAGCGGCAGATTAGGGGTTAAAAATAATATGCAGGGGTCAGCGATAGCGGGGGCGGCAGATTAGGGGTTAATAAGTGTAAGGCTACGGGTGTTTAGACTCGGGGTACATGTTAGGGTGTTAGGTGCAGACATAGGAAGTGTTTCCCCATAGGAAACAATGGGGCTGCGTTAGGAGCTGAACGCGGCTTTTTTGCAGGTGTTAGGTTTTTTTTCAGTTCAAACAGCCCCATTGTTTTTTATGGGGGAATCGTGCACGAGCACGTTTTTGAGGCTGGCCGCGTCCGTAAGCAACTCTGGTATCGAGAGTTGAAGCCGCATTAAATATGCTCTACGCTCCTTTTTTGGAGCCTAACGCAGCCTTTATGTGGACTCTCAATACCAGAGTTATTTTTATGGTGCGGCCAGAAAAAAGCCGGCGTTAGCTACGCGGGTCCTTACCGACAAAACTCTAAATCTAGCCGTAAGTTTTATAAACAGAACAAAACAATCATTCCCTTATACAGACCCAGATTGGATTACTAGCAGCAGGCACATAGTACATGACAATATATACTTCAACATTAGCTATCTTGTAAGCCAAACAAGTTAAAGGTGCAATATTACTGACTGTATGCCATCCAGTTAAAAACCTTCATAAATGTCACTCTAGATTGGAATATTCTACCAGTTCCCAGGTTGCTGGGGTGAGCCTATGAAGTGAGCAAGGGATATACCTAACACCTATTCAACACCCTTCCTAATGACAGTACATACTCTGGTAGATATATTGAAGGTAACCGGCTTTAGAAGAAGTGCCATATGTTCAGCACCTTGGATGCAGATTTGCCGCGAGAAAAATCTTCCATAGGACCTATGAGGCTGTGACACCAACTTCGTATGGAGGATTCGAAGCTTCCCCTGTTGCAGTCCATCTGGCTCTGATTTTAGTGGTCCGGTCTGATCTAATGCATTGTCCCTTGTGTCATGGCAGCTATGTAGGAGTGTGACTACAAATGTGGTATCCCTTGTGTCATGGCAGCTATGTAGATGTGTGGGTAATAGCTGTATCATGCTCTCTGCGAAGTCCACCTGTGCTGTGTTTAGATGTTTCATATCCTGCTCCTGGGGGTCGGCCGCATTCCCCGGATTGAGGGCAAAAACGGTCACTAAAGGTAAGCTGGGTTCTTGTGCTGTAGGTACAATGCAGAAATTTAGGGCCTGAGAGGTAGGTAGCTGGGAAGCCGTTCGCCACATGTTGCTGTTGGACCTTGTGTCTGCTTCATTGGTTGCACATCTCGATGTCGGACTATCTGCCTGTATATCTTCAGACTGTGGTGGTGGGATCAAGTCCGCCATCTTCTCACAAAATTTGCGCTCAAAGTCATCTAGTAGTGCCTGGATGGCACGACAGAGTTCCCCCATGACTAGTAAGCTTATGGATTGCGGTATATCAATGTAGTTATGTAGAGAACAGTCTACTCACAACTGTATTTCCCCACGGTTATGCGGGGGGGTGCTGAGATCCAGAGTAAGTCCGCTGCCAAGGGCCTCAGCGGTCCAGTTCAGGAGACCGCAGTCATAAAAACACCAAACAGAGAGTCAGCGAGATCTTCAGATCCCGCAGCAGAGATATATACAAGTTTTATGACAAGATGGTCTGGTGTTCAATAGATAATCGGCGGGTTATCTATCTCATGTCAGGAGCTCCTGAAATTGCGACCATTCATGGCCGCTGCCTAGACATGCCACCCGGTCAGTTCAAGTTTTACCATCTTCTAGTAATATTGATACTGATCTTCAAAATAAAAAGTATTGTTGAATGATGAGGATTCCTCTAACAGTGAGGCTCCATCATTGGATGTAGAACCTGACAATTCCTCCTTTTTATTTAAAATTGAAAATAATAATTCTCTTTTAAAAGGAAGTCTTATTCACTTTAGGGATTGAAGAAGCTAAACCTTTTTTAAATGATAAACCCTGTAATTGTTTAAATTCAGTATATAAAATTGTTGTCAATCTCCCTGATATTTTCCCTATACCTGCTGTCTCTGATATGATTGATAAGGAATGGTCTAAGCCATGTGTCTCTTTTATTCCTTCTTCAAGGTTTAAAAAAACTATATCCTTTTCCTATTGCTAGCTTAGAGTTATGGGAAACAGTTCCCAAAATTGATGGGGTCATTTCCACTCTAGCTAAGCATACTACTATTCCTTTAGAAGAATGGTGTTGACTGACAAAGGTTTACCAAAGTATTCCCGAGTCCATGTCAGGATATCCATTACAGACTCATGACAGTTTTTGAGACAGTGACGTCTGAGGGATCAGAGATCACACGCATTCAGAAGTGGTTTTAGGCCTTGCCCTTTACACACCGAGATTTGACTGGATTCCTTGAATCTTTTAATTATATTGTGCACTGTAGAAGGCGAAATGCCCAAAATCCTACTGATTTGTCTATGGGGAATGTTGTTCTCAGTGTTGGATTATTCGCGTAGGCATCTGTTGGCAGATTGGCGAGCCTCGACCCATCCATGCTATTAAGAACTAAGCCTTTTTTGGAGGCTTTTTATATAATACGATTACACGATTGATGTGAAACCTTCTTATTTCAACTTGTCACATTGCTATTAGTCTTAAATTGCCCCTGTCCTAACTTTTTTTGGAGTGTGTTGCAGTCATCAGATATGAAATGAGTGTATATTTTCAAAAATACATACAATTCACAAAGTAAAACATCTAATAATGATAATGTGTTTTCAATATAGTAAAGGTTTGTTTTTTACATTTTCCATACTGTCCTAACTTTTTTTGGAATCGGAATATATATATGTGTGTATGTGTGTGTGTTATATTTATACACACACACACATAGATACATATATACACATATACAAACTTAGAAACTGGGATCCAGCACTCTCTTTTAACAAACAGCTTCCGGGGTGCACCAAGGCAAAGCATACAAATTTTTTAACGATGGGAAGGCACTCTCCATATTAAAAGTTCACTTTATTAAGCAGTAAACGTTTTTGGGGTCTCCCCCGTCATCAGACCAACAGAAATAACAAAAATACTCACCCATATAAACAGAACCCCTCACCGTGTAATCCTAGGCAGCTGTGCTCCTACACGTCTGAATGGCGCAACTGCGCATGCGCTAGATCGTTACGGAGCGCCAGAAAGGACAAGCTACTAAAAGCAATCCATTGTGCACCGTAAATATGAAGTAAACAATATGTGACAGGAACAGGACATTAGGATGTAAATACTTGCATGCAGTGTTAACTGTCAAATACTCTCATTGCCATATCAAACAGGGACTTGCTAAGCGATATACCATAATCCATTAAACAGAGTCGTGCTAGACAGCCTTATATAAAGTAAAATAAAATACATCACCTGGAAAACTAACTACAGTGTCTAAAGTGTTGGAAATAGTGTGATAGCAGATTATTGGCTCACATAATATATACCTAGACATAGTTCAAAACCTAATCACAAATCTATGCGCAATTAATGTTACTCATTTCCATGTGTCTAATTCTACATACGATAATATTACACTATCCTGTCTAGCCTGGACCTTCTAGATATGGCGAATACAGCCTAAACTCACCGATCTACTGTGTCATATACATACAATTAATCAACTATACAGTTAGAGTACCTTCCCATCTTTGAAAATGTCTATATATATATATATATATATATATATATATATATATATATATAAATATATATATATATATATATATATATATATATATATATATATATATACATATATATATATACATAAATATACATATACACACATATAAATATATATCACACATCACAAATACATATATATGCATACCTACATACTGTACACACTCATAACAAACATATACTGTATATGCATACCCCTACATACACACACACACACACACACACATATATATATATATATTTTATTTATTTTTATTTTCTTCATAATTAAGAACCCACTTTACAGACACCACACCTATAACTGCCAACCATCCATGGGATCCACTCATTGGAGTCCACAGGAGGGGGCATCATTTCTTTCATGGTAACAAGCTGTTACGTATGAGATATACATTCCTACCAGGAGGAGGCAAAAGTTTCCCAAAACTCAAAAGCCTATAAATACCCCTCCCATCTCGCACATACCTCAGGTGAGGTGAGGTGTTTGAGGAGTAAAATCCAAAAATGAGGCGCAGGAAAAAAAATGTGCTTTAAACAAAAATATAATGCCAAATGGGTGGGGCCTCGTGGACTACATAGAGAGAAACTACATAGAGCAAAGATTTACACGAAGTTGGATTTAAGAGGGGCTTACAACCTTGTATGAATCCGTTCAGGGGACGAGTGGTTGACTGCATTCCATACTAGATATGTTTTATTTGAGTAGACTGTGATGCAAGGTGTTTAAAAGGAGTAAAAGCCAAAATGAGGAGCAGGAAAATAGATGTGCTTTAAAAAAAAATAACCCAAATGGGTGGGGCCTCATGGACTCTCGCCACCATGAAATAAATACATTTATCAGGTAAGTTCTTACATAAATTATGTTTTCTTATAGGGGGCGAGAGTCCACAAGCTGTTATGTATGGGATATAATACCCAAGATGTGGAAGTCCATGAGTAACAAAAAAAGGAAGGGATAAAATAAAAACATTTTTTCACTGAGAAATTAAATCCAAAATAATATATTTTATGACAAAATAAAAAATCAAAATTATAGCACATTTATCAAACTGACACAACTGCTTTCTACAAAAAGCTGCTTCTGACGAGGCAAAAACATCAAAATGGTAAAATTTAGTAAAGCTATGCAAAGAAGACCAAGTCGCCACTTTGCAAATTTTATCAACTGAAGCCTGATTCTTGAAAGCCCAAGATGTGGCAACCAATCCAGAAGAATTAGCTGTAATTCTCTGAGGCGGAGGCTGACCCACCTCCAAATAAGCTTTGTGAATAAAAAGTTTCCCTATAATTGTTGTGTGAGTTAACAACTTTAGGTAAAAATGTAAAAAAAGAAGGTTGCAAAACAACAACAACAACAAAAAAATCAGGTAAGGAGACTCACAAGAGAGAGCAGACAATTCAGAAATTCTTCTAGCAGAAGAGATGGCCAAAAGAAATAACACCTTCCAAAAAAGTATTGTAATGCCCAATATATGCATAGGCTCAAAGGGAGGAGGAGAAATAGGCCTGATAGATTAAAGGGTCAGTCTAGTCCAAAATAAACTTTCATGATTCGGATAGGGCATGTAATTTTAAACAACTTTCCAATTTAATTTTCTCACCATTTTTGCTTTGTTCTCTTGCTATTCTTAGTTGAAAGCTAAACCTAGGAGGTTCATATGATAATTTCTTAGACCGCCTCTTATCTAAATTCATTTTGACAGTTTTTCACCACTAGAGGGTGTTAATTCATATGTGTCATATAGATAACACTGTGTTCAGGCACGTGGAGTTAACCTAGGAAGTCAGCACTGATTGGCTAAAATGCAAGTCTGTCAAAAGAACTGAAATAAGGGAGCAGTCTGCAGAGGCTTAGATACAAGGTAATCACAGAGGTAAAAAGTGTATTATTATAACTGTGTTGGTTATGCAAAACTAGTGAATGGGTAATAAAGGGATTATCTATCTTTTAAAACAATAAAAATTCTGGTGTAGACTGTCCCTTTAATCTGGATTAGAGCCTGAACAAAACAATGAATATCAGGAAGATGTATGAAATATTACAGAAAAGGGCAGAGATTTGTCCTTTCAAAGTATTGGCAGATAAACCCTTATCTA
The DNA here is from genome assembly GCF_027579735.1 of Bombina bombina. Lineage (NCBI taxonomy): Eukaryota > Metazoa > Chordata > Amphibia > Anura > Bombinatoridae > Bombina > Bombina bombina. Next base: position 781,679,400 of record NC_069502.1, on the reverse strand, counting down.
AACCATCCTAAAGAAACTGAAGAATCTTAGGAATTCTAAAAGAATGCCAGGAATAATCATGGGAAGAACACCATGAAATATAAGTTTTCCAAACTTTGTGATAGATCTTTCTAGAAACAGGCTTGCGTGCCTGAATCATAGTGTTAATCACAGAGTCAGAGAATCCTCTATGTCTGAGAACTAAGCGTTCAATTTCCATGCCATTAAGTTTAGAGATTTTAGATCTGGATGCAAGACAGGACCTTGAGACAGAAGGTCTGGCCTTAGAGGAAGAGGCCACGGCAGGCAACTGGACATTCGGACCTGATCCGCATACCAAATCCTGTGATGCCACGACTATCAGCATTACAAATGACCGTTCCATTTTGATTTGGGAAGTCACTCTGGGAAGAGGGACCAGGGAGGAGAATATATTAGCAGGTTGGTAGGACCAGGGAACTGCTAGAGCATCCAAAACCTCCGCCTGAGGATCCCTGGACCTTGCAAGGTATCTGGGAAGTTTCTTGTTCAAACTTGAGGCCATCAGATCTATTTCTAGTAGGGCCCATAGTTGTACAATAAAGAAATGATTTGAGATACCTCTACCATGGTTAGGGAACTGCAAGTCCCTCCTTGATGATTGACATTGGCTACTTTCGTGTTATTGTCTGTCTGAAATTAGAGATAAGTCTTTTCCTTCAATAGGGGCTAAGTCTGAAGGGCCCTGAAAAGAGCATGGAGTTCCGAAATAATAATGACCTCTTTAGGTTTCCAGATAGATTCTGTGTCGATGACTTTTTTTCCTTAACAGAAAAGAAACAAATACAATTGGTTTTGGCTTGCTTCAGTTTCTTTCATTTCCTTCAGTGGCTATGTGTATGGAAGTACAAGGCCTCATGATTGCAACATCAGACTCTATCCCTTTTGCTAATTTTTATATGAGACCTCTTCAACTTTGTATACTACGCCAATGGTGCAAGGATTATACTCAAATATCACAACAGATATTTTTAGATCCTAATACTCACCTTTCTCTGACTTGGTGGTTAAATCACCACTTTATTCTTCGGGGGGCTTCCTTTGCTCATACTACCTGGTCTGTGATCACAACAGATGTAAGTCTTACAGGTTGGGGAGCTGTCTGGGAGTCAGCAATAGGATGAGAGCTACTGAAATACTATTGGCTGTTCAAATCAGCCAATAGGATTTCAGTAGCTCTCATCCTATTGGCTGATTTAAATTTGAAGAATTAAATCAGCCAATAGGAATGCAAGGTACGCCATATTTAAACACGTAACTTGTATTCAATGTACAGCGGTGATCGTACGAAGAGGCTCCTCCACGCTCCATGGTTCCGCGGTCACCAATCTTCAGTCCTGGATGAAGATAGAAGAGGTCGCTGTGATGGAAGATGTCGCTGCTTAGAAGAAGACTTCACCGCTGGACTTCAGGAAACATGAGTACCTATCTGGGGGTTAGACTTAGGCTTTTTTTTTTTCATTTTTTTTTTTTTTTTTTAGATTAGGGATTTTATTGGGCACTAAAAGAGCTGAATGCCCGTTTAAGGTCAATGCCCATAAAAAAAGACCCTTTAGGGGCAATGGGTAGCTTAGGTTTTATCTAGACTTAGGTTTTTTATTTTGGGGGTGTTAGGGGTAATATGAACCTGACGGCAGCCATCTTGTTCCTCGCAGCCATCTTGTGATGATTAGCATCCATTTTGTAATGATTAGACTTTTATTATACTGGGTTATTCTGTAGTGAGAACTATGTGCATGTTATGATAGTTTCCTTAGCTGTTCGGCCTTGTCAATGTACCCTGGCCCTACGCCCAGAATAAGATGGTTCAGAAACCTTGCTGTCTCCGCAGATGTTAGCCTGTTATGACTATGTAATTATTGTTATGAGAAACTCATGTTCCAGCTTTTCCTTGTATTTTGCTCTGTATAACTGTGTAAAATGACGCGGTCCAAACGTGTCATCCCCTTAACCCTATGTGCTGTCAGTGTACACTATAAGACATGATTACACTGTTCAATAAAGATGAATTGGCTTTCGATCATAATGCTGTGTGGTCTGAGTCATTCTAAGGGGCCCTTATCAGATAATCTACATATGCCTCAGGTGGTACACTGGCCCCATGGCTTCGGCCTGACCTGACACTTACCCCCCTGGGGGGACACCTAACAGGGGGGTTGGTTGGGTGGTGGGTTTTACTGTTGTGGGGTCTTTGTATTTTTTTTTCTAGGTAAAAGAGCTGTTTAACTTAGGGCAATGCCCTACAAAAGGCCCTTTCTTAGATTAGGGGATGTTTTTATTTTGGGGGTTATTTTTATAGGGGTATTAGATTAGCTTTCATTTTTTTTATTTTGGATAATTCGGTTTATTTTTTTCTGTAATTGTAGACTTTTTTGTAATTTTAGATTTAAGTATTGTAATTTAATCTAAGGTTTAATTTTTAAATTAAATTTAGGATTTAATATTTTAATTGTAATTTAGGATTATTTGAATTTATTTTAATTTATGTAATAGGGTTAATTTAGGGGGTGTTAGGTTAGGGGGCTTAGTGATTAGTTATATGCGTTGTGGGGACATGGCAGATTAGGGGTTAATAGTTTAAATAGCTAGATTGCATTGTGGGGGCATGGCTTTAAGATACTTTGCAATATGGGGGTCTGATAAAGGAGAATTATAGGAATCATCATCATGAAAAAAAGACTTCAGTATTTTGTTGTTGTACAAATATTTCGATTTAAAGGTAAAAATCTGAGCTGACCATTTTCGTTTATTTGAAGGCGGTAGGGCAGTCAGGGCCTTCTCAATGGTGGCAGCAATACATTTTTTCATTGCTGGGGGTAGGCCATCTGTAAGGAAACAGTAGGTGCATTAGTACACATAGAAACATCATTAGATTGATCAGTACGCGATAAAAAATCTAAGCATGAGCCACTTAAATGAGCTGAAGAAGTTACTTCACTTGTGTGGGATGTGGTGGAATGGGAGATTCGGATCATGGATGTGCAGCCGACAAATCTGCAGCAACTGCGTAATGCTATCATGTCAATATGGACCAAAATCTCTGAGGAATGTTTCCAACACCTTGTTGAATCTATGCCACAAAGAATTAAGGCCGTTCTGAAGGCAAAGGGGGTCCAACCCGGTATTAGCAAGGTGTACCTAATAAAGTGGCCTGTGTATATGTACACACATATACACACACACATAGACGCTTAATTTTGTTTGTTCATACACAGTGACTGCTATTTCACTGAATTTCACCTATTGCCACTTTTTAGGCGTACAGTACCTGCACGGAAATATATAATTAAACTCATATTTGTATCTTCACATGCTCTTGAAGGGACTTTTTATATAACTTTATTTTTTCATTTTCATGTATATTTTCTTTCATCTTCATTCACTGGAAATTGAACTAAGCCTCTGTTTATAACCATGGATACTGAAAATACCGAAACATCCCTTGACTTTTATTCTCTTACTTCTATTGCTGACTTAAATGAGTTTGAACAGGATTTTGAGGACATATTTAAAGAACAAGGAACAGTTATAACCCTTTAGGTGATAACTTCCAGAGAATGGAAAATTGTATGAAAAAGGAAACCAAACTTAAGTGGGACAAGTGGACACTAGAAAGATATTTATCCTTACAGATTGTCCTGACGGGCTTACGTATAAGAAAATTTGTCACATTTATGACAGAGGATAAATCCACCAGGCATGCTATCCTCAGAGACAGGGAAAGAAACTGAACAAATACCAGCAATAGATAAGGAGAAGGGTCATCTCAATGTAATTAATCTTAGTAGTTATACTCCTAGTGAAAAAGAACTTAAAATTTTGAGTTATGGGCTTGGCTTTGTTCCAACTTCGAGGTTTAATCTATTCCAGACCTTAGTGGATGTTAATAGATTTATACGATCACTCACACTGAAAAAAACACTTATTCACAGTCTGAAGATTCTAGTACAAATGTATAGGTTCTCCCCAATCTAGATTTTAATATAGACACAAGTACACCACATCTAAGCTTTGATGAACAAAGTTATCCAATTAATCTGAGAGCCTTAGAAATGGAAAATTATATGGATGAGGACACTATCAACTCTCATATAAGTTTTAAACCTAAGTCTGTCTTTTATCCTGTACAAGACAGAGGTGATACGTTGGTCAGCTTCCAAAAAAGAGTTGAGGCTGACCTTATCAGTTTATCAGAAAGACCCAGACATCACAATCATTCCAACTTCTCAAAAGAGGAGCGAGAATCATTGGAGAAATTAAAAAATAATAAAGATCTAGTGATCAGATCTGCAGATAACTGAGGAAGTGTGGTCCTATGGGACAAGTCCTCATGTAGAAGGACATCTAAGCAGTGAAACTGTCAATTATCTTTATGTGGATAAACCAGTCATCCCAATATTTCACATTTTACCCAAGGTGCATAAGTCCATTGAATGAATAAAAGGTAGACCAATAGTGTCGGGCATTGGTTCCCTTTGTGAGCCACTTTCATAATGGCTCGATAGCATACTGCAGCCTATGGCGGTCAGACTTGAGAGCTATCTTAGAGATACTAAACATCTTCTTCAGAAACTTGAACACATTAAATGGGAATCTCATTATGGGTGGCTAACTATAGATGTAGTATCACTCTATTCCTCAATACCTCATGAGATGGGATTGGAGGCTATTAAGTTATATTTAAATACACAAACTACCTATAGTAAAGAATTTGGAAATTATATATTGCAAGTAACCCATTCTCACAATTTTTTCCTCTTTAATGATGGTTACTACCTCCAGACACGGGGCACGGCCATGGGGGCAAAATTTGCTCCCTCATATGCAAATTTAGTCATGGGCATATGGGAGTGTGCCTACGTGTTTGGAGATAGTAACCCTTATGGAGCGGATATAGGTCTCTTATTGTTTCATAGATGACCTTATTTTTATTTGGACTGGAAGTTACAGAAACATTGAGAGATTTGTATCATATTTGAATGACAACCCATGAGGACTTAGATTTACATATGAGTACCATCCAACTATAATGAACTATCTAGATGTAACACAGAGCTGACACTGAGAAAGGTTGTATTGAGTCATCAGTATATTGCAAACCCATTTCGGGTAATACACTACTACATGGGAAGAGTAATCACCCAAAGATGGTACCATACTCAATAGCTAAAGGTCAATTCATACAAATAAAACAGAATTGTTCAAATGAATCAGCCTATACCAAACAAGCTACAGAATTAACATATAGACTCTTAGAAAGAGGTTACAAACAGGAAATGATCTCAAAAGCTAAGACTGAGGTAGATGCCATAAATAGGACTTCCCTCCTTAAAGATAAAAGTAAAAATAAAAACAAAATGAGCAAAATAGGGTCAGGATATGATAGCAGAGATCAACCAGTTACCTTTGTGACCCAATATTCCTCAGACTTTGAGGCAGTGTGTAAAATTATACGCAAACACATCCCCATGTTGGATGCGGATGACAGACTATATAAAGGCACCAAATCAGGATATCACTTCTCATACAGGAGAGGCGCTACCATAGGAAACATCTCCCCGAGTGAATTACCAACAAACTACAGAGATAGGACATGGCTGACTACTAAGGGAATGCATAAATGTGGATATGGTCAATGCATACCCTGTAGTTTCAGTACAAGGTCAGACTATTTTGAGAAATTGGATAATGGCAAAAAGATATACAGTCAGGGATTATGGGAATTGTAGAAGTAAGAATGTGGTCTATCTCATTTGGTGCAACTGCAATGCTAGACAGTATGAGGGATGTACCACGCGAGAGGTCAGGGAAAGAATTAGACAGCATCTGACCGACATGAAAAGATCCCACCAATCCTCTGAACTGGCCACTCACTTCATTACCAAACACAACAGCAAAAATGATACCCTTAAATGGATGGTTATTGAAAAAACTAATCTGCCCTCACGAGGTGGTGACATAGTGAAATTATTACACAAAAGAGAGGCATTTTGGATATTAACATTAGGTACACGTACACCTAAAGGTTACAACTCTGTATTTGACATTATCAATTACTGAGAATAAATAATACATTCTACATCACTAGTATATGTTACAACGTATATTTTTATTCTGAATTTATTAACAATGTTTTCTCAGTAATGTATCCATATCCGGCCCATCCTCTCGGTAAAAAGATGACTTTAAATAGGTTGATGTCTAGAGTAAACATAAACACTCATATACCATGAATTAAAGGGACAGTAAACCTTAAAAATAATGTGCCTATAATGTGATGTCACTTCCGGCCTCCCCCCGGAAGTGACATCATAGACAACACGTGATAATCACCATAGTAACATTAGTGAAAAACATTGTATGTAGTACATAAATACATAATCAAATAAAGTGAATCATCAAATGGAATGATATAGTGTGTGACAGTGATAATTATGAGGTATCAACACATATTATGAATGCATATGCTTGATACATAATATAGATACCAGCTAGCGATGTTACTTTGTAGTATATCATAATTTTCACAATGTGCGAATATACATTTAACATCCTTCTTATCATACAATAAAGATCAGTGCTCATAAAGCTCCCTGTAGTCTCAAAACTACTGTTTGGCCATATATATTGGTAGAATACAGCTCTTATCCTCCAGATTGGCGTTATATCTGATAGACAGCTGACAGGCTGTTCGCAGTTAGATTCTCTGTTACCCCCGTTGTGGAAACAATGCAAATGCATTACCGTATGTATTCATACATCCAATAAAGAGCAAACAACTCATAAGGGGATCCGTCCCACATTACTTATTCACAAACATCGTTAGAGAGCTGACATGATCATAGTTAGACTCCATATTACCTCCGTTAAGGAAACAGTGCAAATGCACAACCGTAAGTATGCATACATCCAATAAGGAGCAATCAGCTCATAGGGGGATCCACCCCACAGCATTAGTTCATAAACATCGTTACATATATTACTCAAACTTTACCTAAGTCCCATAGAGCAGTTTGCTGTAGCGTGTCCTCCATTGCATGGTGTGTCATCAAACACCTAACCAATGAGTACCCATCCCACACCAAACTGTCAGCTGATCCAAGGCTCAGTGTATGCTAAAATATAAGAGATAATAAATAAGTACATTGCATCGTCAGTTAGTATAACAATTGTCTGAAAGGTAAAAGCATATCAGGGGTAGTACATACTGCTGGGTATAAACGTAAATAATGTCAAGGGTTGGATGGCAACATTATAATGGAGCAGTCAGTAGCCTAATGTTAGTATTACAATGAATACTAGAGCCTATGGTGTCATCCTATACCTAGCGGATCCCCAATGTTGTCTGATTGGCCTTGTGATGATTATGGAATGAAAGTACATAAATAATAGGTACTATATCTACTTGAGTGCTATAAGTATAGCACTGTAACTATATATATGTGTATAATGTTATTTCCCTATAAGGTCATTATCTATCAGGGTGTAAATATGTAGCAATCATAATTAGACTATAATGTATATGTGAAACTTGCAATACTTATCACCAAATAGTCAGCAATAATCATAATTATAAAAAACAGTCAATCAAGAGTGGCATTCCGTCCATTGGGTTGGATAGTATTCAGGCGATAGATCCATCTAGCTTCACATCTCAACAGTAGTTTCCCTCTATCTCCACCTCTCCTGAGGGGGTATATGGTCGATTAATATGAAGCGTAGGTCTGATACTGAATGTTTATGTTAAAAAAAAAAAATGTCTAGCCATGGGCTGATCCGTCTTGCCCTTATCAATTGCTGCCCGAATGGCAGAACGATGGTTTGCAAACTTGTGCATGCGTCGTCTTCGGTTTTCCCAACATAATACATCCCACATGAACAATTTAAAAGGTATATGACAAACTTGGTGGTGCAGGTTATGTAGTATTTGAAGCGAAATTGCTGATTGGTATGTGGATTTTTAAAGGAGTTACACCTAAATGAACCAGGATGTAGTATAACAATGTGTTGGGTCAGTAATTACTAGAGAGTCCTTTAAGTTTCATGCTCTCCTAAAGGCCACCCTAGGTTTCATTGTAAAGGGTAACATGAGATCTAAAGAGAGAATATCCCAATATTTAGATACATTCCTAGGTAGAGTGTTCATCATAGGATTATATGTTGCGAGTAGAGTCAGGCGATCAGTATAAGTTGGTTTGGTATGTTCTACCAATAGATCCTCCTGTCGTACTTCTTGTGGTTGTGTCATTATATCCTTGATGAGCTTTGGTTTGTAACCTCTTTGTATAAACCTCTTATCCAGTTCTCTTAGTTGTTCTTTATATGTCAGCTCCGTATTGTTGCGTATGACTCAGAGAATTTGTCCCTTGGAAACTGCTTCAACCATCCTCTTCGGATGACAGCTCTGTGCCAGCAAAATAGAGTTTCTGTCAGTCTCTTTTTTTAAAAAGAGTAGTGTAAGCGTATTATGGCCTAGGCCAACAAGGCCCGGTGCCTAGGGCAGCAGATTTGGGAGGGGCAGCACATCTGCCCTATCCTCTCTTTAAAAGCCAGCGTCTGCACTGCTTAGATCAGCTTGTGATGTCTAATCATAAACTCCCAGTGCTAATGTATGTTAGCTACTAATAGCTAGCTCTCTGCATTCATGTGATGTCTAATCATAAACTATAAGGGATAATGTATGTTAGCAACTAATAGCTAGCTCTCTCTACATTCATGTGATGTCTAATCATAAACTCCCAGTGCTAATGTATGTTAGCTACTAATAGCTAGCTCTCTCTGCATTAATGTGATGTCTAATCATAAACTCTCAGTGCTAATGTATGTTAGCTACTAATAGCTAGCTCTCTCTGCATTCACGTGATGTCTAATCAAACTCTCAGCGCTAATGTATGTTAGCTACTAATAGCTAGCTCTCTCTGCATTCATGAACCCATGGAGTAAATAGTAAAAGGACACAACAAAAGTTTCATTACTTGAATAATGGTAATTACTGTATGTTGTTGCATGTAAAGGGCAGTGATTGTTTCGAAGTGTAATCTTCTTTCCCTCCCTTCCGCTCTCCCTTTCTCCCTCCCTTTCTCCATCAACTCCCACCCTCCCTTCTTTCCCTCCCTCCCTTCTTTCCCTCCCTGCCTTCTTTCCATCCCAGCCTTCTTTCTCTCAACTCCCTCCCTTGCTCCCTTTGTTCCCTCCCTTCTTTCCCTCCCCCTTTTCTCCTCTCCCTCCCCACTTCTCTCTTCTCTCTCTCCCTCCCTTCCTTCTTTCCTTTACCTCCCTTTTCTCTCCCTTCTCTCAGGGAGAGAATGGTATGAAATGCATGCAATTCAACCCACCTGTATGCAAGTATTTTGCTAGCCCATTTTCTTTTGAATTGTTATGAAAAAACAAACAAAAAAAAACATTTTACACACTGACCCAAAAAATATTAGGGGAAAAAAGACCTAAAACCTTTGGGGAGGGGGGGGGCAGCAGAATTTTGAATGCCTAGGGCAGCATAAAACCTAAATACGCCACTGGTAGTGTTGAGTCATCCATTGGCTTTATAGATCCTCAGTTCTAGGAAATCCACTTGTTGGGAATGTGTTCTCAACTTCAATCTGACTGGTAGGTCTAAGTTGTTAATATGTTGTAACCACAAATGGAGCTCATCCATTGTGCCTCTCCATATAATGAAGAGGTCATCAATGTAACATACTATATACATACTAAAACAAAAAGAGATGCAGAGATCCTCAGTAGGTTACAAATCCACAAACTTTATTAAATAACGGATAAAATCCATAGCACCAAAATACAGAACATATAAAAACCAAATGGCTTGACTAGTTTCGGCTTGTGGCCGTAATCATAAAACCAAATACATACTGATGCGTGGATCTGTAAATACTTGCATGATGTTGGTCTCATATTTCTCCATATTCTCCATATATATATTGGCGTATGCAGGGGCCATATTAGAGCCTATAGCCGTCCCAGCGGTCTGTAGATAATAGATGTTCTCAAATCTGAAAAAATTCAGAGTTAAAACACAATTCGAGTAATTTCAGAATGAATACTGCTGGCGGGCCAATATAAGAATGAATACTGCTGGTGGGCCAATGTTTAATGCTTCTCTGACAGCTGTCAAGCCTTCCGAGTGTGGAATGCTGGTGTAAAGGTTTGTCACGTCTAGCGTTGCTAGAATCTCCTCCTTAATCTCACCAAAAGAATATAATGCCTTGATCATCTGGATGGAGTCCTTGGTGTAAGATAACATGTTGAGAACAATTGGCTGCAATAGGCTATCAAGGTAAATAGCCAAAGGTTGAAGCAAGGAGCCTCTTGCGGAGACTATAGGGTGTCCTGGAGGATTTAGTGCATCCTTATGCACCTTTGGCAAGGTGTATAAAATCGGGCATGCCGGATGACATACCCTATAGTCTCCGCAAGAGGCTCCTTGCTTCAATCTTCAGCCAATTGTTCTCAACATGTTATCCTACACCAAGGACTCCATCCAGATGATCAAGGCATTATATTCTTTTGGTGAGATTAAGGAGGAGATTCTCGCAACGCTAGACATGACAAGCCTTTGCACCATTCCACACTCAGAAGGCTTGACAGCTGTTTGAGAAGCATTAAACAGATACCCTTATATTGATCCGCCAGTGGTATTCATTCTGAAATTACTTGAATTTGCCTTTAACCCCTTTTTTTTTTTAGATTTGAGAACATCTATTATATATATATGAATATGACACCAACATCATGCAAGTTTTTACTGATCCATGCATCAGTATGTATAGACGTTACATTGATGCCCTATTCATTATATGGAGAGGCACAATGGATGAGCTCCATTTGTGGTTACAACATCTTAACAACTTAAACCTACCGGTCAGATTGAAGTTAACAGCACATTCCCAACAAGTGGATTTCCTGGATCTGAGGACCAATGGACGACTCAACACTACTCTTTTTAAAAAAAGACACTGAAAGAAACTTTATTTTGCTGGCACAGAGCTGTCATCCGAAGAGGATGGTTGAAGCAGTTCCCAAGGGACAAATTCTTTGAGTCATATGCAACAATACGGAGCCAACACATAAAGAACAACAACTAAGAGAACTGGAAAATAGGTTTATACAAAGAGGTTACAAACCAAGGCTCATCAAGGATATAAAAATACAACTACAGAAAGTACGACAGGAGGCTCTATTGGTAGAACATACCAAACCAACTGATACTGATCACCTGACTCTACTCACAACATATAATCCTGTGATGAACACTCTACCTAGGAATGTATCTAAGTATTGGAATATTCTCTCTTCAGAGCCCATGCTACTCTTAACAATGAAACCTAACCTAGGGTGGGCCTTGAGGAGAGCAAGAAACTTAAGGGACTCTAGTAATTACTGACCGAACACATTGTTATACTACATCCTCCTGGCTTCAACCTAGAAAGACGGGTCCATTTAGGTGTATATCGTGTACCAATTGCAACGCTATGATACTATGCAACTCCTTTAAACATCCACATACCAATCAGCAATTTTGCATCAAATACTACATAACCTGCACCACCAAGTTTGTTGTATACCTTTTAAATTGTTCATGTGGGATGTATTATGTTGGGAAAACCGAAGACGACGCACGCACAAGATTTGCAAACAATCGTTCTGCCATTCGGGCAGCAATTGATAAAGGCAAGATGGATCAGCCCATGGCTAGACATTTTTTTGAACATAAACATTCAGTATCAGACCTATGCTTCAGATTAATTGACCATATACCCCCCTCAGGAGAGGTGGGGATAGAGGGAAACTATTGTTGAGATGTGAAGCTAGATGGATCCATCGCCTGAATACTATCCAACCCAATGGACTGAACACCACTCTTGATTGGCACTGTTTTTTATAAATATGATTATTGCTGACTATTGGCGATTGTAGTTTTGCAAGTTTCACATATACATTATCGTCTAATTATGATTGCTACATATTTACACCCTGATAGATAATGACCTTGTAGGGAAATAACATTACACACATATATATAGGTACAGTGCTATACTTATAGCACTCAAGTAGCTATAGTACCTATTATTTATGTACTTTCATTCCATAATCATCACAAGGCCAATCAGACAACATTGGGGATCCGCTAGGTATAGGATGACACCATAGGCTCTACTATTCATTGTAATACTAACATTAGGCTACTGACTGCTCCATTATAATGTTGCCATTCAACCTTTGACATTATTTACGTTTATACCCAGCAGTATGTACTACCCCTTATATGCTTGCACCTTTGAAACGATTGTTATACTAACTGAAGATGCAATGTACTTATTTATTATCTATAATGGTGTGGGGTGGGTCCTCCCTGAGGTGAGTTAATCCTCATTGGTAAGGTGTTTGATGTCACACCACACAATGGAGGAGATGCTACAGCAAACTGTAAACTGCTCTACGGGACTATGGTAAACTTTAAGAGTAATATATGTAACAATGTTTATGAACTAATGCTGTGGGGTGGATCCCCATATGAGCTGATTGCCCCTTATTGGATGTATGCATACTTACGGTTGTGCATTTGCACTGTTTCCTTAACGGAGGTAATATGGAGTCTAACTATGATCATGTCAGCTCTCTAATGATGTTTGTGAATAAGTAATGTGGGACAGATCCCCTTATGAGTTGTTTGCTCTTTATTGGATGTATGAATACATACGGCAGGATAAGAGCTGTATTCTACCAATATATATGGCCAAACAGTAGTTTTGAGACTACAGGGAGCTTTATGAGCACTGATCTTTACTGTATGATAAGAAGGATGTTAAATGTATATTCGCACATTGTGAAAATTATGATATACTATGAAGTAACATTGCTAGCTGGTATCTATATTATGTATCAAGCATATGCATTCATAATATGTGTTGATTCCTCATAATTATCACTGTCGGGGCGGAGCCTGACTGTGCTCAGAGATGGCAGCTTAATCTCTGAGCTCCAGGAGCTAAACACATAAAACAGGGATAAAAGCCTTTCCAGACAGCGATCCTGAGATCCAGACTTCATTACATCAGTCAGGGATATAACCCGTGATATTTATGGGCTGAATAACTGCAAAAAGCAACTGCCGTTCAAGGACATAGGTCCGGATAAGTGAGGCCTATCTGTCTACTCCCGCGCCGCACTAATATACGAGCTGCAGAAGTGGCGATGCAGGGACTTGTCTGAGAGAACGCAGACATTAAACCCTAAGCGGTCGGACACAGTAACAGAAGCGGAACACACTTGGTGAGTGTCAGACATGTCCCGATCTGCTTGGGGGCTGAGACACAGTGCGCACAGATGACAGTCACTGGCGGCAAATGGCGGACTGACGCAGGTCTTATTTCATAAGCGCCTACCTTTCAGCAACAAACATAACAGCCATATACCATAGAGGAATACAGATGGAGGGGCTTATATAAAAAATGCTCACAGATTTTCTGTAGAAAGGAGACCTAAACCGGCAATACTGAGAACAGAGACATTATTTCCATAGTAGGAGTCCCTTGCTTGTATAATAGCCCATGAACACAGCTGCTGAACACAGAAACACTATGCCAGAGTGCTCCCGCATAAAGTATTAAGAGACTCCATTATATGACACTTTAGCAGGCATATATCTTTCTGAACCATCTCAAAAGGATAAACACACAGTTAAAGCTGCGAATATTATACAACAAAACCCATATCTACAGCTAAAGCCATATACCATGTCTTCTAAAAAGCTGAACAAAGCAGACAAAGCTTCTAAATCGCAGACCATAAACCCATACTTTAAGCCTGCAAAGATTAATAAACTTTTAAACGAAAACATCAGAGAGGAAGAAGGAGACTCTGAGCAGGACACAGACTCTATCAACACTGAAGGAGATCATACACCAGTTACAAGAGCAGACCTACGCCTTCTGGTATCAAAACAAGACATCTCGACAAACTTTGAACGCCTATGGGAAAAAATAGACTCTATGCACACTGCTGTTACTGACAGCCTCACTGAAATAAAATCAGATATTGCCGAGATGGGAGGTAGAATTGAAAGTTTGGAGGAGCACAGAGAAGCGATCACTGAAGATTTTACCTCAATGTCTGAAGTTGTTAACTCCCAGCAACAATCTATCATCGAGCTCCAAGATAAAATCGAGGACCTCGAAAACAGAGGAAGGCGAAACAACATTAGGATGAAGGGCATTCCAGAATCCATCTTGAACAAGGATCTCCACTCATACCTGCAACAATTATTCAGAGCCATTACTGGAGACAAAGAGGAATCCGCATATCACATCGAAAGAGCTCACAGAGCTCTCAGGGCAAGGCCTAAAGATAATGATCCTCCTAGGGATGTCATTGCAAAACTACTAGTCTTCCAAGAGAAAGAAAAAATCCTATCTGCATCCAGACAAAACCCAACTTTCAAATTCCAAGGAACAATTGTTCAGTTCTTTCAAGATCTCAGTTTAAGGACTTTACAAAGAAGATCTCAACTTCGACCACTCACCACTATGTTATGAAAACACCAAATCCAGTATCGCTGGGGATTTCCCTTTGCGTTACATATAATTAGAGATGGTAAAACGCTGACTATGAAAGAGGAAGAAGAAATACCCAATATATGTAAGCTGCTGGGGTTAGACCCACCATCTGTCTCAACGGACATCTCACCTACACAAAGTAGGAACCTTCAGATTTCCCAGCGAAATACTAACCAGCTTAAATGGCAATCTATCAACAAAAGAAAACTGAAAAACAAATGACTTTTACTACCAAGATTTAAAGACATGTTCTAGAATTGAAAACTGACGCTGCACTTATAAGTATGGTTCATGACTTTACAACCCATATTCCATAGTGAAAATGTTCAAGAAAGGGTAATGTATAGTAGGCACTGACTTACCAGCTATGTTAGAGCTTGCAGACCGCAATATTTGTTTGTTAACTGTTAAATCCACTGTTTACAAATCTAGATATATTTTTTGAATACCGCTCCTTTAAGACCGAATGTTATGAGAATTGTTTTCTCTCTCTACTGGAGAGATATAGTTAATGTATTTTTATCTTTTCCCCTATACTTACACTGTTTCTTGTTGTTTCTTGTATCTTTCTTTTTTTTACTTATTTTACTAACAATGCATTATGGTATTGAGTCATACTCTGTCTGGGAGTGCAGGACGAGGGGACGGGGGCGGAGTAGTGGAAACACTATAAAACTTTATACAAGAGTGACACTGGGCTATTATTTAAGAGCCATTACTGGTTTGACAATAGATATTTTAGATGACTAAGATACACTTGATCTCTCACAATGTGAGAGGATTAAATTCCGACGTCAAACGTAGGGTGGCTATGGCTCATTATCTCAGACTCCATGCTAATGTTCTATTTCTACAGGAGACTCATTTAACACGCTCAAATATTCCTAAATACTGGTCTAGAGCCTTTCCGCTACATTACCACGCTACCACAGAAACGAAAAAAAGGGGGGTATCCATACTCATACACTCATCGCTACAATTCACACATGAGTACACCCTAGCGGACCCTGAAGGCAGATATCTTGTTGTAAAGGGACAATTAGATGGCTCTGATATTATTCTTTGTAACATATATGCCCCAAATGAAAATCAGCATACCTTCTTTAAAAACATATCACACCTGCTGACGAATTGGTCCCAATTTAGGATAATATTAGCCGGAGATTTTAATATCAACTTGAAATCTATTGCCCCTGCTTCGAACTCAAAGCTGAGCAATAAGCAAAATAGACATAATAGGATGCTCAAATCCATACAAGAAGCATTCACTCCCCATACACTCACAGACACCTGGAAATTTTTATATGGGGAAACCAATGACACCACATTCTATTCGGCGGCACACAAGACCTACACGAGAATAGATTATATATTTGTCAGTCAAATTCTACTCCCACTAATCCTATCATCGGAAATACGCCCCTGTACCTGGTCTGATCACTCTCTCATATCTATCCAATTGACTGGGGTTCAGGATCCTAAAAGATCTAGAACTTGGACCTTTGACCCGACCTCACTTAGAAATAAACCTACCTTAGACAAAATAGGTGAGCAACTGGCCGAATTTTGGAATATCAACAGCGACACTACTGATAACCCACTACATGCTTGGGCAGCACATAAAGCATACATTAGGGGCCTCCTGATCCAGTCTAAATCCCGTGCCTTACACCACAATAACACTCTGATAACCCAGCTTCAAAATGAAATAAAAAAAACTAGAAACACAGCATAAACTTACCCGAAATGCATCTGTTCTAAAACAACTCTCCAAGAAAAGAGATGATTTAAATGATATTCTAAATTCTATGGCAGTCAGGGCAATCATGAAACTTAAGACACAATATTATGTATTTGCTAACAAACCCGATAAATTCCTAGCCCATAAAATTCGCGAACAATGCAAAGCCTCGGCCATTCCAAGCATAATCAATTCACTAGGCATATCAGTATCCCATCCCCAAGAGATTGTTGATACTTTTGCTGAATTCTATGGAAACCTATATGACGGGAAAAAGGTGACACACACACCACAAACTGATTCTGCCACTACAGACTTTCTCACAGACGCTGACCTGCATAAAATATCGGAAACTGATAGGGAGTTACTCAACGCCCGGGTAACCCCGATGGAGGTTTCACTAGCTATAAAAGACCTTAAGAAAGGAAAAGCCCCTGGCCCTGATGGGTTCTCAGGAGAATACTACAAATTATTTAAACCTATACTGATCCCCCAATTAACTAAATTATGCAACCACACCCTAGAAGGCCGTTCCATTCCACCTGAAATGTTAATGGCTAAGATTGTAGTAATTCCTAAACCAGGTAAAAATCCAAAATATTGCTCAAATTATCGACCCATCTCACTTATAAATCAGGACCTCAAAATATTCACTAAGATTCTAGCCAACCGTCTTACACCCATACTGCCCCACTTAATACACCCCGATCAAGTCGGATTCATAAAGGATAGGGAGGCCCCAGATAATATCAGACGAATTATAGACTCCATTCACTATCTGTCCGAATCCAAAATGCCTTCTTTGCTCCTATCACTGGATGCGGAGAAGGCGTTTGATAGAATAGATTGGAAATACCTACTACAGGTGCTCCATAATATGGGATTTAGAGGCTCTTTTGTAAATGCAATAGAGAAGATATACTCAAACCCCTCAGCGCAAGTTACAGCAGCAGGTTACAAATCCAAAATCTTCCCCATTCTAAATGGAACGAGACAGGGGTGCCCTTTGTCACCCCTTTTATTTGCCCTCTGCATAGAACCCCTGGCAGCACAAATTAGAAACTCACCAGACATATCAGGATTCAAACCTAGATCCACCGAGTATAAATTGACGTTATTTGCAGATGACATCTTACTTACAATCACCAAACCATTGCTCTCCCTTCCAAACCTATACCAACTTCTAGATAAATTTTCATTTATTTCGGGTTACAAAATTAACTTAGAAAAAAGTGAAGCCCTTCCTATTATGCTCCCACCCCATACACAAAAACTGATTGAATTAAACTTCACCATGAAATGGGCTAAACAAACTATGAAATATCTAGGCATAAACTTAACAACCCAATTCAACCAATTATATAAATTGAACTACTCATCGTTATACAGAGAGATCAGACAGGACCTTCAGAAATGGTCACAATACTCCTTCTCTTGGTATGGGAGACAATCTGCGGTTAAAATGAATATCCTGCCACGCTTATTGTACCTTTTTAGAGCTCTACCAGTTAAAATTCCAATCCCGGAGCTAACACAGGTTCAGCCAGACCTTATTAGATTTATCAGAGGGAAAAAATCCCCTAGAATTCCTACCTCCTGTTTGACGAGACATAGATCACTAGGAGGAGTAGGGGTCCCTAATCTCGTGACCTATTACAAGGCGGCAAGGCTAGGTCAAACAGTACTCCTAGATAATCCCAACATAGAGACTGTCTGGCCGACTCTCGAAGCCGAAATGGGAGGCTGGAATCTTCCAGCAGATATCCTTTGGGAAGAGAGGCCACATATACCCACTGAGACACAGTTCAGATCCCCTACCTTAGACTCCACAATGATATCATGGAACAAGGTAGCCAAATCAACTAAATTAAGACCAACACAATCTAGAAACATGCCAATTAGATATTTATTATCTCAAGAGCATTGCCCACCAATAGACAAATGGCGCAATAAGGGACTTTACAGAGTAGCTGATCTAATAAGTAATAACAAAATCTTAACATTCCAGCAAATACAGGACAAAATTACACCCCTAATGGTGAACTGGTTCCAATACCTTCAAATAGTATCCGCTCTTAGAGAATTTCAAAAAATATACACAACACAGAATAGTACAATACTAGAGGTCATATGTAAAGCTCCACATAGAACGAAACACACTATCTCAAGACTATATTCAGCTATACAATCATCACAGGCTCTAGTAAAATCTCAGCTGATATTAAACTGGGAAAGAGATCTAGAAATGGAGTTAGACATGCAGGACTGGGTCGACATCTTTAAAGAGACTGATAAAGGACTGATAAACGCTGACCTCAGGGAAAACACACTCAAGACCGCCTATAGATGGTACCTGACTCCACTACAGACAGCACATATGTCCCCTACAGGGAACAGACTGTGCTATAGGGGATGTGACACTCTGGGAACATACTCACACCTATGGTGGGACTGTGACAAAATCAGACAAATATGGGACAACCTCTCGTTATTGATAAGTAACATTCTAGATGCAAATATTTGACTAACACAGGCTCAGGCTCTATTACACGTTCGAATTCCCAATTTTAATAAACCAATTAATACATTCATAAAGATCTTGTGTACGGTTGCAAGATCTTGTATAGCTAGACACTGGAAAACTGGTTCTCTGACTTGGCAGGAGGTGCTAAATAAAATTAAAGCAACACATTCTATGTATGAATCTGCAGCGTGGATTCTAGAGAACAAAGAAACAGTAGATAGAATCTGGTTTTATTGGATATTAAAAGGGGGGCCTAACGTCACTCATACTTCCACATAAACATCTTATCTTCTGCTCTTTGTCAACACTCCATATCCTCAAAAACCCATGGAACTCAAATAAGTACACTCCTATTTGAATTGTTAGACAAGTGTGATTTTCTATTGACTCGAACATTCTGCATTCATGTAATATTTTCATTTTTTTGTTTTTATTATGTTTTCTTATTTGTTCTTTTTGTATTGTTTTTGTTTTCGTCTTTGAATGAATATCCTGCCACTGTATGAATATTCATGTATGACAAATACTGTTCAATAAAAACATTTCAACATAATTATCACTGTCACACACTATATCATTCCATTTGATGATTCACTTTATTTGATTATGTATTTATATACTACATACATTGAACTAAATTACGAGTTTTGCATTATGAGCGGCGCAGTGCTAACTTGCAAGTTATTGTCACCGCTCACTTACCTACAGCACTGGTATTACAGGTTTACAAAAATCCGACGTTATCAGGCAATATTGCAGCGTAAAGCAAAATTGAGCTCCATACCGCACTCCAATACCAGCGCTGCGGTGAGCTGGTTTTATGTGCTCGTGCACGATTTCCCCATAGACATCAATGGGGAGAGCCGGCTGAAAAAAAGTCTAACACCTGCAATAAAGCAGCGTAAAACTCCGTAACGCAGCCCCATTAAAGTCTATGGGGAAACTAAATTTATGTTTACACCTAACACCCTAACATAAACCCCAAGTCAAATCTGCTGCCCCCGACATTGCAGACACCTACATTACACTTATTAACCCCTAATCTGCTGCCCCGACACCGCCAACACCTACATTACAGTTATCAACCCCTAATCTGCCACCCCAAATGTCGCCGCCACTTACCTACACTTATTAACCCCTAATCTTCCTCCCCAAATG
This sequence comes from Bombina bombina, assembly GCF_027579735.1. Classification (NCBI taxonomy): domain Eukaryota; kingdom Metazoa; phylum Chordata; class Amphibia; order Anura; family Bombinatoridae; genus Bombina; species Bombina bombina. The sequence goes on along the minus strand of NC_069502.1, from coordinate 781,659,389 downwards.
TCGCCACCACCTACCTACACGTATTAACCCCTAATCTGCCGCCCCAAATGTCGCTATTACCCACCTACACTTATTAACCCCTAATCTGCCGCCCCAAATGTCGCCGCCACCCACCTACACTTATTAACCCCTAATCTGCCGCCCCAAATGTCGCCGCCACCCACCAACACTTATTAATCCCTAATCTGCCGCCCGTAACATCACCGCCACCTACTTACATTTATTAACCCCTAATCTTCCGTCCCCAACGCCGCCGCCACTATACTAAAGTTATTAACCCCTAACCCTAACACCCCCTAACTTTAATGTAATTAAAATAAATCTAAATAAAACCTACTATTAATAACTAAATAATTCCTATTTAAAACTAAATACTTACCTATAAAATAAACCCTAAGCTAGCTACAATATAACTAATAGTTACATTGTAGCTATCTTCGGTTTTATTTTTATTTCACAGGCAAGTTTGTATTTATTTTAACTAGGTAGAATAGTTAGTAAACTATTTAATAACTACCTAGCTAAAATAAATACAAATTTACCTGTAAAACAAACCTAACCTTACACTACAATTAAATAAATTTAATTAATTAAATACAATTAACTAAATTACAAAAAACAAACACTAAATTACACAAAATAAAAAATTAATTATCAGATATTTAAACTAATCACACCTAATCTAATAGCCCTATCAAAATAAAAAAAGCCCCCCCAAAATAAAAAAAACCCTAGCCTAAACTAAACTACCAATATTCCTTAAAAGGACCTTTTGCAGGGCATTGCCCCAAAGAAATCAGCACTTTTACCTGTAAAAAAAAATACAAACAAGCCCCAACAGTAAAACCCACCACCCACACAACCAACCCCCAAATAAAAGCCTAACTAAAAAAACCTAAAATCCCCATTGCCCTGAAAAGGGCATTTGTATGGGCATTGCCCTTAAAAGGGCATTTAGCTCTTTTTCAAGTGCCCAAACCCCTAATCTAAAAATAAAACCCACCCATTAAACCCTTAAAAATCCTTACACTAACCCCCGAAGATCCACTTACAGTTTTTGAAGACCCGACATCCATCATCAACGAAGCCGGGAGAAGTCTTCATCCAAGCTGCAAGAAGTCCTCAACGAAGCGGCAAAAGTCTTTATCCATCCGGCGCGGAGCGACTCCATCTTCAAGACATCCGGCGCGTAGCATCCTCTTCAATCGACGTCTTCTTGAAGAATGAAGGTTCCTTTAAATTACGTCATCCAATATGGCGTCCCTTGAATTCCGATTGGCTGATAGAATTCTATCAGCAAATCGGAATTAAAGGTGAAAAAAAAAATCCTATTGGCTGATGCAATCAGCCAATATGATTGAGCTTCAATCCTATTGGCTGATCTAATCAGCCAATAGGATTGAGCTTGCATTCTATTGGCTGATTGGGTTAATAAGTGTAATGTAGGTTGCGGCGATGTTAGGGGCAGCAGATTAGGAGTTAATAATATTTAACTAGTGTTTGCGATGTGGGAGTGCAGCGGTTTAGGGGTTAATATGTTTATTCTAGTGGTGGCAATGTCGGGAGCGGCAGATTAGGGGTTAATAATTTTATTTTAGTGTTTGTGATGCGGGAGGGCCTCGGTTTAGGGGTTAATAGGTAGTTTATGGTTGTTAGTGTACTTTTTAGCACTTTAGTTATGAGTCTAATGTTACAGCTTTGTAGCGTAAAACCCATAACTACTGACTTTCAGTTTACGGTATGGATCTTGAGGGTATAGGGTGTACCGCAAACTCGTAATACCGGCGCTATGGAAGTCCCATTGAAAAAGGGCTTTTTGAAAGCTGCGGTAATTACGTTGCGTTACGGCCAAAAAAGTGTCTGGTGCCCCTAAATCTGCAAGACTCATAATACCAGCGGTAGTGAAAAAGAGCCTTAACGCTGCTTTTTCACTCATACCGCAAAACTCGTAATCTAGCCGAAAGTTTTTTACTAATGTTACTATGGTGATCATCACGTGTTGTTTATGATGTCACTTCTGGGGGGAGGGGCCATGGGCCTATATAGGCACACATTTTTCACTCTTGTTTGGTCTGAAGAAGGGCCCGGTTTGATCCCCGAAACGTCACAACAATAAACAATGTTTTGTTTTTCAAAGTCCAGTAAGTGCGGATCTACTTTGTACTATTGATAACCACTCTTCCTGACACCCTGGCCATTCGTTGATGAAGTGAGAGTGCTTATCCCACAACTATTGGCATGTATATATATATATATATATATATATCTCAACAAGTAGGGACTGAACTCACTGGATTCAGTTCAAATAATACCTTATTTATTCAATGGTGACGTTTCGGGGTACGCAAACCCCTTCCTCCGGTTTGAGGAAGGGGTTTGCGTACCCCGAAACGTCACCATTGAATAAATAAGGTATTATTTGAACTGAATCCAGCGAGTGCAGTCCCTACTTGTTGATACTTATTGAAATTTTGACTGAGCACCCTGGTTGCTGACTATCTTTGAATTGCGAGTGCAGATACACAGTGGAAATATATATATATATATATATATATATATACACACACACACACACAGGTGGCACTCGGTTTACGCTGGTTCAATTTGCGCTGTTTCAGAATAACAACCTTTTTTTTCAGTCATGTGACTGCTGTTGAAAAGCATTGACTGCTATTGAAAGCATTGAGAAGCATGGCATACATTAAAATAGCCAGTAGGTGGAGCTTTCCGCTTGTATTGCAGCAAAGACATGCAAAGCCAAGCAAGCCATACGTGATCAATGGATCAGCTTTCAGATCTAGCAGCCACTTCCCTTAGCTGCAGACTCAATGCAGAGAACTGTTTGCAGAAAAAGGCAAGTAAAAAAACATTTTTGTTCATTAAACTTAGTTTGATGATACAGTCTGTTGTGTGATTAAACACAGGCAGGCTGAAATTAATCAGTGTATAACCAGACCTGAGCAATGGAGCCGTTTTTAAAGGAACAAGATCTAGCAGCCACTTCCCTTAGCTGCAGACTCAATGCAGAGAACTGTTTGCCGAAAAATGCAAGTAAAAAAACGATTTTGTTCATTAAACTTAGTTTGATGATGGTACAGTCTGTGCATTTATTTTGTTTTGATTGATGATGATACAATCTATTTAATTAGGTTTACAATGCTGTTTACCATTTAAAGTCTTCATTTCAAAGCTTTAAAAACAATGTATTATTACTTATGACAATTTTGAGAGTTGCCTGGAACCTAACTCCATCACTTCCCATTGACTTACATTATAAACTGGGTTTCAATTTACAACGGTTTTGATTTGCAACCATTCCTCCTGGAACCTAACCCCAGCGTAAACTGAAGGCTACCTATATATATATATATATATATATATATATATATATACACACACACACACACACACATATATATATATATATATATATATATATATATATATACATACATACATACATACATGTAGATATATATATATACACACATATACACACATACACAGTATATATATAACAGGTATGCTGAACAGGACTCGGCAAAGATCCCAACTGCCCAACATATAAGCAGGCACCACAGATTGTTCCAAACACTTTTATTGTGTCAAACACATAACGTTTTGGCCCCCCACAGAGGCCTTGGTCACATGAATAGTAATACACAAACACCGGATATATATATATATATATATATATATATATATATATATATATGTGTGTGTTCATATCCCACCTTGGAGCTGAGTATTACTATAGCCTGTCAGTGTGCCTCTTTGTAGCTACTTCGGTATCTATAATTCAATCTCAGCAGCAGGAGAGACGCTGCAGACATAGTAGATGATGTCATTGTGATAAGCAGTCACGAAGAAGAGGGAAATATTGAGCAGGATTTTCCCAATCTCTGGTTTGGTTTAAGAATATTTTATTATAATATAATATTATATAATATTATTAATATAGATATTATATTTTGTGACTCACAGCATGTCCACTATAGTCCTTATTTTGGAGCAGGGGAATCTTTATTACAATCCTGAGAACAAAGTGGAGAGCTGTGCATGGAGGGCAGCAGCTAAAGTTCCTTCCCAGTTTTAGGCTAGTAGGTTCCCACCTGCATTCTCTTCTTCTCCATCACCACCATCATCTCCGGTTGTAGAGAAGCCAATAAACAAAACAACGTAACCCACTAACCATGTTTAAACACATAGTACAAACTCTGTCAGTACAAGCAACACTAGTAGTTCCACCACCACTAGCAGTTCTAAGAGTAGAAGAGGAAATGTTTTTCCAGTGAGGGCAGAGAGGATAGTGGTGCCACATCTACAACCTGCAAGGAGACCTCCGCAGTGGTAGATAGGCTGGCAGAAGTGACAACTGTGTCTCGTTGCTCAAAGGCTCTAACGCTGTGGGACTACTTTATCAGCATTGGAGATTGGCACTTCCTAAGGTCAAATTAAGTGGCAAGAAAGTTAGACATAAGAGATAGAGAGAGAGTTAGAAAGAAAACATGGCCAGCAAAAGCAGCAACAATACAATATATTTAGCACAGGTAGCACTGCCACCTACTAAAAGCAGCACTACCAGCAGTATTTAGGCAGTATTTAAATAGATAATTATAAGTCTGCCAAGTAGTATTTTTCTCTTGAGTGACAATACAACTGTCTAAAAAATATATATATGTAAACACAAAAAATCTAAAAAGGAAAATATAGGTATAATAAAATGTGAGAAGGGTAGCATGAATAACAGTACCACGTAGTAGGCTGATGTATTAAACCAGTTCTTTTCCTCAGTACACACAAGAGGAACCAATGGGAGATACACTGAAACAAACTAGTACAAACCAATACCAATAAAATCACTAGATGATCCCAGGATGGTATAATGGATGGTATAAAGTAAAATAAAAGTTCTGGTTCCGAAAGGGAAGCAGGAAGCTATAGACCAGTTAGTCTTACATTGGTAGTGGGGAAGATAAGGTATTATATTCATGAGTATATTTGTGTAAACAAGATTATGGGTGGGGCTGATATAACATGCTGCGAATGCAGCTGTTTCCGCACAAGCCATCAGGCTCGCTAAAAATATAAGTAGCAATCATCTCGATCAGATACGATCGGAATGATTGACATCTCCTGCTTGTGGCCGCGAATGTGCAGGGGCGGCATTGCACAAGCATTTCACCAGAAATGCTTGTGCAATGTTAAATGCCAACAGCGTATCCTGTCGGCATTTAGCGATGTCGGATGGACATGATCCGCTACAGCACTTAATAAATCTACCCCTATGAGTTCAGATCAGCATGGTTTTATGAGAAATAGATCATGTCAAACAAATCTAATTAGATTATATTTGGAAGTAAAAATAGATAGGGGAGAATCAGTTGATGTGATATACTTGAATTTTGCAAAGGCATGAGAGATTAATGCACAAAATTAAGGGACTGGGAATAGCTGAAAATGTTAGCTTGTGGATAAATAACTGGATAAAAGACAGGGAGCAACAGGTAGTAAATGGATCATTTTCATATTGGGAAAGGTAATTAGTGGAGTTCATCAGGGATCAGTACAGGGCCCTGTTCTTTTTAATATTTTTTTATTAATCACTTAGAGGAAGGGTTTAATAGCAATATCTCTATTTTTTCAGATGAAACAAGGTTGTGTTAGGTAATTAAATATATTCAAGGCTCATATATAGAGTTGGCAGAAGCCTTGTTTGTTCCAAGGAAATTGTCTGTGGCAAGAGGTCACAATTTAAGGCTGGAGGAAAGGAGAATGAACCTCTAGCATAGTAGATGTTTTTTTCACTTGAAGAGCAGTTGTGGAACTCAATGCTTAAGGAGGTAGTGAATGCAAATACCTTAGATACATTTCTGGCTATAAACAGAATTTAGGGATATGATTGCTTATGCTAAATAGGCCACCTTTTTAATAGAACTCAATAGGAGCTTCTTTATTGTAAATCAAGTTGGATCTGTATAGGTTGAACTTGATGGACTTCTGTCTTGTTTCAACCTCCTCTACTATGTTACTAAGTTACATGATCAGTTACGCATCTTAATTTTATGGTTACAATACTGAAATTGCCATTTTAAAACCATTTTACTTCTACATGCAAGCTTTAACCAGTAAAAACATTTTCCTCAGTCAATTTGCTTTTGGACACAGCAATCTTATTAGCAATACAATTTTTATTAAACACAAACATTTTAGCAGATGCATAGTTATCCAATAATTGTCAGTTTGGATGCTTGATGATTTTTAAATTGTCCTAATTTAATTTTAGTGATTACATCTGCAAAACCACAATTTTTTTTAGTTTTTTTATTTGGCTTAACCACGGCAGCCATCTTTTTGTAATGGTTCACTTTATACAGATCTTTACAGAAACCTCAATATCTTAGCACAGGATGGTCCTAGCTCCTTGGAACAAAAACTGTTTTCTAGATCTCATTACAAGGTACACAATAATATATAAACATTTTGCACACTCTTGATTCTTAGGGGCCAATTTATCAAATGTCGTGTGGACATGATTCACAAGAAATGCTTGTGCAATGCCGCTCCCTGCACATTCGCGACCGCTAGTAGGGGGTGTCAAACATTCTGATCGGGATGATTGCAGTTCACCACCTCAGAAGGCTCGCGCAGAATAAGCTGCATCTGCTGCTTAATAAATGTACCCTTTAGTCTTAAGTCCTAATGTAATAATGAAAAATCGCTGAAAGTCACTCTTTTATTGTAAGGGTTTGAGTCATAGTCCTAGGTAAGTACAGTGTGCATGCAGAACATTTCAGGTTTGAGGCTTCTCTTATTTTTTTTTTTTTATTTTTTTTTATGGGGGCAAGAAAGAGCAATCTTAACATTTACCCTCACTTTCAGGTTGATCATCTCTAGTTGGGAACAAGATAGATTATAACAGATATAAATCCTCTATGGTAGCATTCTGAGTTTGAGATTCCACTGGTCACAGAGCTAGGGCTAGTAGAAATTTGGAGAAAAGCCTACTTTATTCGTGCATTTTGAGAAATAACCAGATGTAATATAAGCATAACAAATAATAAAAATTAACAGTATTTTACACTAATTATGTTTATGATTGACACACCACAATTTGAAGCTACATGTTTGATTAGAAGCTGTGAGATTTGCTCACTTAGGGGCCGATTTATCATGTTCGGGCGGACATCGATAAATGCTTGTGCAATGCTGCCCCCTGCAAATTTGCGGCCAATCGGTCGCTAGCAGGGAGTGTCAATCACCCCGATCGTATCCGAGGTGGTACACCTCAGAGGTGGCAGACGAGATAAGAAGCAGCGGTCTTAACTTTTGTTTTTGGTGAGCCTAAAGGCTCGCGTGGAAGCTGCTGCATTTGCAGAATCATAAATCGGCCCCTCAGTCTCTCGGAAATATTGTGGGAGCTTACGGTAGCAGTAGTCAACTTCGCAGGAAGTAGTTTTCTCAGAACACTTTATGGGAACCCATGCTTTGTGCACAGTAGATAACTTGCATAAGGTTCTTGGTCCAGGTTTTACAAAAACCATCACAGATTCCTCGCTGATGTCCTCAAATCAAGCCTACCCACCACTAATCATCATAGAGAGACAAGTGACATTCATTCTGTAGGATAAGGGTGGGGTCAAATTTCATCATGGCATGTTCTTCAAACTTTTGCAATGTAGATGTAAAGAACCATCCGATAGTATTCTCTGCTACTGCCTCAAACCCTTGAAAATGTTTTGCCCCTGGAAATCTTTCAAACCTGTCCTTGAGTTTCAGTTCATGACATTCAGTCACCTCTTTGCTTTTGACATATATGTTTGTAACCCCCTTGATCTTCTTGTTGAAAAAGAGGAACATATTTTATGTGTTGAAGATTTGACCCTCTGTTGTCCTTCGCAAACTGGCTTTTGTTGTTTCCCATTTAGTTCTTCCTCCACACCTGTCACATATTTTTTGCCATGGGACATTGTGAAGATGTTCCATTTGGCTTTCTCATGGTTAAACAGACTGGTGACATTTTTCTTCTTTTTTTTATATTGGCTTGCAGATCCATCAGAAAAATAGATAATCTTTGTCTCAGGAAAGATCCCTTGTACCTTCACTAGTGTTCTGCTTACTTTCACCAATCGTTCTGAGACATTGAATTCCTTGCTCATTTTGTTCTGGGACCATGAGCTTGGTAACAGACTGAGAATTGTAACTTTGAAGCTCTTAAATTAAAGTGTTCCGTAACAAACAAAAAAGACAATCTGTTATATTCTTCTGTTGACAGAGTTTTGGCACAGTTATACTCTGCTGGAATCGTCTCATTAAATGATTCTTACAGATTTCTTTTAAAGTTTCAGAAATTTTTCCTACTTTAGCTCTCAAAGCACTGTCTTTTCTGCACTTATTTTCCTATTCTTGGATGCAGGGAATACTCCAAGAGCAGCAAAAGCAGAGTCATCCTTCAGAAGAGAATCTTCAGTTAATACATAGTTCTCTCTCTCTGCTTCATACATGTTTCTTTTTCAATCACAAACATTTTTTTGTAGCAGGTGGGACACAATGATCTACCAGGGACACGTTTTAGAGGATTGTTCTTTTCATTTGATATGTGCTCTAATCAAATTTCTCATAGTCCTTTTGTAATAAGTTTGTTGTGATATTCCAAGGAATCATAACAACTGTTACAAAATAGGTAATACAATTTTAATAGAAATTTGTTTTCATGGTACGGTAGTCACTTACTGCTTTTCTCACAGGAGAACCACCACTATAGTTATGTTTATTTGTAAAACACCAAAGTGAACATTGTGTTTTCCAAATTCGGAAAAAAATCTATTCCTTTGTAATTTGAAACACATTTCAGCTTCTAGAATCTAACTCAGGAGAATGCAGCCAACACACTGACAAGCTGTGCCTATAGACTTGCAGGTTTGGGAATGTGCAGACATGCAGAGAAAAATCTTCCTGTCCTAATGTTATGTTTATGCCTGCACCAACATGATACATCATGCTTCACTGTTGCAAGTATCAAATGTAGTAACATTTTAGAGCTCATTGACAAGCATAAGTTATTGTATGTCAATCATGAAAATAATTAATGTAAAATATTGTTAATTTTTATTATTTGTTATGCTTACATCTGGTCATTTCTCAAAACTTACCTCTGTAACCCTTAAAATAAACGTAGGACTAAGACTCGAACCATGAATTGACTGAAAAATTTAACTTTCAGCAGTTTTCATCATAACATTAGGACTTAAGTTCTAAGTCTAAGGGGCCGATTTATTATAGTGCGAGTAGACATGATCCGCTGTAGCAGATCATGTCTGCCGTACATCGATAAATGCCAACAGCATACGCTGTCGTCATTTATCATTGCACAAGCATTTCTAGTGAAATGCTTGTGCAATACTGCCCCCTGCACATTCGTGGACAATCTGCCACTAGCAGGGGGTATCAATCAACCCAATCGTATCCGATAGGGCCGATTGCTGTCCGCCGCCTCATGTGGCAGACAAGTTAAGGAGCAGCGGTCTTAAGACTTAAGACCACTGCTTCTTAATTCCTGTTTCCGGTAAGCCTGAAGGCTCACGTGGAAAAATATGCATTGGGGCCGATTGATGGCTTGATAAATTGGCCCCTAAGGATCAAGAGTGTGCAAAATGTTTATATACTGTATGTACCATGTAATGAGATCTAGAGACCAGTTTTCCTGAGCTGAGATACTGGGGTTTCTGTAAACATCTGCATAATTATTTGTTGAGCAACATGACACAAAAGATGGCTGCCATGGTTAAACCAAGTAAAATAAATATAAAACATTGGTGGTTTTGCCATACCAACACAGAGGCTAATAAAGAAAAAAAATGTAAAATTAAGAATGGTCAAGCACCCATTTTATTTGAATGGGACTAGACGTAGCCAAATAGAGGAGGAAATGTATTTGGGAGTAGTAATAGATAATAAGCTAAAGATAGGCACACAATGCAGGGCAGCGACTTCTAAGGCTAATAAGATTCTAGCATGTATTAAAAGAGGCATTGATGCAAAGGAAGAAATCATAATTCTGTCACTATATAAATCCCTGGTAAGACCTCACCTTGAGTATGGAGTGCAGTTCTGGGGACCAATCTCAAAAAAAGACATTGCAGACATCAGTTTCAGAGATAGGCCACAAAGCTAATAAGGGGAATAGAGAATTTAAGCTATGAGGAGAGGTTAGCCAAACTGGGTCTGTTTTCTTTAGAAAAAAAGGCAGATGAAAGGTGACATGATTACTTTTTATAAATATATTTAAGGCCCATATAAAGAGATGGCAGAAGCTCTGTTTATTCCAAGAAAAAACATTGTGACAAGAGGTCACAATTTAAGGGTAGAGGAAAGGAGATTTAATCTCCTGCAATATAAAAGTGTTTTCACTGTAAGAGCAAAAACATTTTTTAACTCATTACCTGATTTAGATACATTTCTGGCTAGAAACAGAATTCAGGGATATGATTGCTTGTGTTAAATGGGTCACTGTTTTTAATAGGATTAATTTAAGCTCAACTGGAGCTTTTTTGCAAGTATATTAAGGTTTGTATAGGTTGAACTCAATGTACTTCTGTCTTTTTTTTTTCAACCTCATCTACTATGTTACAACTTTAGTATGTTGTGTACAGTAAGTGCAATATGGTATTATTAAATATAGTAGGTTAGGTTGCAAGAAGACACAAAGTAAATTGAGTTACATCTTTACTGATCCTCTTCCACCTTTAAAAAAAGCCAAACAAAACTACCAAATGAGCCGTCAGTAATATCTTTAAAATGCTATCTGAGCCCTTTTAAAAGCTAGCATATTGGCAGTCGCTACCTCCTCAGGCAAATAGTTTCTTGGAATAAAAAAAAAAGTGTTCCAGTGATCCATGAACATATTTATATAATGTAATCTTATTACATCTCATGCACCAGAGTAAACATACCTTATTTGGCTAACCTTTCTTTATTCAATTTAGTGGCCTTCTTTAAAAAAATCTTGTTCTGCAACATAATTTTTAACAAATGCCATACAGGGCATAGTGCTTTGTCCTGGACCATGAGAAAGAAAGCTGATCTCACTGTTGCAGGAGTAACACATTGTAGAAATAGCATAATTGAGGATACCCTAGGCTAGCAATCGCAGGGACAAGGTGTCCTTGTGAACCTATGCCTACCAGTGATTTGCCTCTATTTGCGAGATACACACGGTAATCAGTGTGTATCTCATGCTGTTGCTGAATACTAACATGTGAGACTATACAGCAACAGCAAAGTAACTATCAAACATAACAATCATTGTTACAGCCAATCACAGTGATTGTATACTAAAAGTGGACACTTCAGTGATGACCAAACAAAGTGTCCCATAGCCATGTGATTATTGTGGCAGCCAGTTATATGTATGGATGCATTTAACAAGAGGATAATCAAGGTAAAACCAATAGTGAGCAAAAATGAACAAAATGCCAATTTCAGAACAGAAACTGGGAAAAACCTCTGTCCTTAAGGGGTGTAACAAGATCAGTTCCTGATGCTTCCACTGGATCTGTTGCAGAGGAATTAGTTTTGTTGCATTTCCTGTTTTAAGTATGTCTAATGTAGTTCTTATAATATTCAGGATTATTAAACATTGTATCTTAATTGTTGCTAAGAACTGACTTGACAACGATGTAATATACAGTCAGTGGTTAGCCATTGTTTAACCTAAGACAGAGTGGTCTGGGTCATACTTATAATGAACCAGTCAGTCACACTGAGTAAGGTGCTAACAGCTGATTTCTGTAAGAAGCTTCATATAACTGAGATAGCGATATTGTACTGTTTGTATTTTACTACAACTTCATACATACATGATACAATTATAGAGGATAAGGTACCTGTTAATTGGTAGTAAATTTGCTCAATCGTATGTTGCGGCTACAGCCGTTGTTTAGTATGATCGCTCCGATGTGGTAGCAAGAGGAGGAGGACAGGAATCAGAACAGCTGAGCTTGCAATGCGTGATAGGTTACCATGGAATTTCGGACACAGGGAGTTCTGTTTAGTAGACAGGTTACCTGTGAGGATCTGTACTTCAGTTCTATGCCGGAAGACTTGTAAGTCAAGAGATCTAGATGAAATGCGAGCAGTAATAGCGGATGCGGCAGGAAAAGCGCAGGTGTACAAATCCGGTGCAAAAAAAGATTACCAAGCAAAGATTTGAAGGTGAGCAGGTCTTAAAGACGGAACAGGTGAAAATGAGGCTAATAGGATCAAGTGTCAAGGAGGATGTAAACAAACCATGACAAGGGGTTAACAGCTGGTCACCAAAATACTCAAAGTAAGGTATTTCCATGGATTTATATAGGGGCATAATTATACTTTCCATTTTTGTATCCATGACCCATTTTATACATGCTAATGTCTTCTTTGCTTTGGAAGCTTCTCTCTGACATTGAGAACTAGTTTTCATTTTTTGTCCACCTTTGTTTTGCCAAGTCTTTCCAATTTAAAGGGAAAGCAAAGTTAAACTTAAATTGGTTAGATAGATCATGACATTTTAAAAATAACTTTCCAAATGACTTATTAATTATGCTTAATTCTCTTTGTATTCTTTGTTAAAGGAGTAATCCAAGGTGAGCTCAGGAGTCTGCACGTGTCTTTAGCCACCTGACAGCAGTGCCTGCAAAAATGTTTACAGCAATGTTATACATAGTTGCAAATACTTCTTATGGTTGATGACATTTGCACTCTCTAATCTATCAGCCTACCTAGGATTACTCTTCAACAAAAGATACCAAGAACACAAAGTCAATTTGATATTATACATAATTGGAAAATGTATTAAATTTGCATGCTCAACCTGAATTATATTTCATTTTCACTTTAATGTCCCTTTAAGTAATATGTAGCTTATTTTGCTTCTAAAATAGGCCCAATACAATATACTTTACTTTTGTTCATTTCAGGGCCAGACAAGGGCCAAAAATAGGCCTGGGCATTTCAAGACAAAGCCCCCACTCCCCACTTTGGTATCCTAAAACTGACAAGTATAATGTAATAGTTCATTTTGCAAACACATTTTAAGTTTTGTAAAACCCTTCTGTCACTACGTTTGTAAATTGGTTGTCATTAAATAGTAAACAAAAAAGTGAAATGTGGTAAAAATAAAATAAAAAAAGAGTCTACTGAACATTGTAATAAAGTAGATAAGGATAAAAGAACAAAAAATTCAATCTAGTTCAACCTACCTAATTCACAATAGATGCCAATTGAACTTACATTCACACAATTAGAAAACCAACTAGACAAGCAATCATATCCATAAATTCTGTTTTAAAAAAATGTATCTAAGCCATTTTAAAATGTATATACGCTATTGACATCCACTACCTCCTTAGGCAAAGAGTTCCACAATTTGATTGCTCTTTAGTATAACTATAACAGTATAGTTACTATAGTTACTGTGAGCCCTCTTTTGCAGGGTGAATACACAGAGGGTCCAAATGATGCAGGTGGAACCCAGAAACCACTGGGTTTTCCCACTAGCAATGCCACAACTGACTGAAGCGCACAATGTCCTAGATGTGGGTCCTGTCTGAATTGAAACTCCTGTAGTTACAACCCTGCCCAAGGGGCAGGACACGGGTAAACCCAAAATTACTGATAGACGCAATGCAATACCACAAAAAGGGCAGAATGTTTTTTGTCACCTAGTGTCTGCCATTTAGCAGCCTACAGATCCAACAATTGTGTAGAGGACCATTTTGGTATAATGCTAGGGGCAGGGACACAACTGGCCACAACCCAACAGGAAAATTCCCTGTATGGACTATACTCTGTCCAGGGCTTTGTTCCTTATGAATTTAATGAATTTACTAAATCTCTTTGTTGAGGGTCTTTCCACCAGATGTTTAAACATCTGCTAATTGTTGCCTAGATTACGAGTGGAGCACAAAATAACGCTTTTGCAAGAATGATATTTGCACTCCACGCAATAATACCAGCGCACATAAATATGCGCTGGTATTACAAGTTATTTTGTAAATTTGGCCTGTCTCTACCTCGTGCTTCCTCTTCTAACTAATACCCAGCTATTTCCCTGGACACCAACTTCTGCACTAGCACCACCCTTCTTCAATTTACAATCTGCTATGTAATAACCAATTTCCTTTAAAGAATAATATGCTCACACTTGCCACAAAAGTATTAAATTTGGAAGCAACTTCTCCTGTAGTACAAACATATTACAATCTGTGGACTGGATGAGATTCTCACTCAACATTTTGTATACACACACACATACTGAATACTACACACTGATATAACAAATGTAAGGTTAAGTCATTTTTTGTAAGAGAATCTACACAAAATGTCCCACCTATTTTTACCCTTCAGATACCTTCGGACACTGCACTACAGACAACAGTAATCCCTCACACACACCTTTTTCATCAAACAGCAGAAGCCCAAACCTAAGTAGAGGTTTAACCCATCAGCCCCTATACAGCAGCTGCAACCTTATTGAACATGGTAAGGGAAGAAATACTTAAGTATTCTGTAACACATACTGCATATAAAGCACTGTAACTTACCTTGTCTTCCAGATCCACAGCTTTAAGTGCTTGAAGTCCTCTGTATGAAAGGGCCAAGTTGATACTTCTTCCACTAACAGTTTCTGAAGCTCGGATATCTAAATCAGATAAACATTTCATTAGGGAAAGTTATACATTAGTATAAATAACCATAATAACTGTAAATCTGTTTACTCAATATAGTAAAAGCATTCGCCAGTGAGATGATGATGATCATCATCATCATCATCATCATCAATTTATATAGCACTGTAAAATTCCATAGAGCTGGGTACAGAAATAGGAGTATGTAACAGAGTAAACAAATCTAGACAAGGAGAAAAAGGGCCCTGCTCCAAAGAGCTTACAGTCTACAGGTTTAGGGTGCAGAGACATGAGGTTTGGTGAAACTTATCTAGTGAATTGTAGTTTCAGCAGTGAGTCAAGACAGTTCAAGATTTATTTTGGCTAGGATGAAAAACCGAGGAGAGATGGTAAGCCTCTCTTAATAGGTGGGTTTTTAAGAGCATCTGAAGTAGTTGGAGACAGTCTGATAGACCGGGGTAGAGCATTACAGAGGACAAGAACAGTGCGTGAAGTCTTGGAGGCGAGAGAGGGTCGTAGAGATAATAGGCGTAGAGAAACATAGGTCATTGGTTTACTTAGGGAGATGAGACTAGCTGAAGCATTTATAATAGATTGGAGGGGTAAAAGACAGTGGTTGAGAAGGCCATTTAGATTGTCATAGTCAATAAATGAATGAATACATTTTTTTGTAGTTTCCTGAATAAGGAAAGGTCGAATTTTGAAATGTTGCTTAGTCAGAAAGACACACACACACACACAGATAGGCACACACACAGAGAAAGAGATAGCCAGAGACAGATAGGTACACACACACAGAGAGATAGGCACACACACATACACACACAGATAGTCAGAGAGAGACAGGCACACACATAGATAGTCAGAGAGAGACAGGCACACACACAGAAAGAGATAGGTTCACACACACAGAGACAGATAGTCAGAGAGAGAGGCGCACACACACAGAAAGAGATAGTCAGAGAGAGATAGGCACACACACACAGAAAGAGATAGGCACACACACAGAAAGAGATAGAGAGATAGGCACACACAAAGATAGTCAGAGAAATAGGTACAAACACAGGAGAGAAATAGGCAGAGAGAGATAGATACAGAGAGAGAGAGAAATAGGTACACACACACAGAGATAGGTACATACACACAGAAAGAGATAGTCAGGGAGAGATAGGCACACACACAGAGAGAGAGAGAGAGAGAGAGAGAGAGAGAGAGAGAGAGAGAGAGGCGCACACACAGAGATATATAGTCAGAGAGAGATAGCCAGAGAAATAGGTACACACACAGGAGAGGGATAGGCAGAGATAGATAGGTACACACAGAGAGAGAGAAATAGGTACACACACAGAGAGATAGTCAGAGAGAGATAGGCACACACACACAGAGAGATATAGGCACACACACACACAGGGAGAGATAGGCACACACACACACACAGATAGTCAGAGAGAGAGATAAGCACACACAGAGAGAGACAGGTGGGGAAAGAGATAGACAGACAAAGCAGGCAGAGACGGACAGAGATATAAACTGGCAGAGAGAAAGACACAGATAGACACTATTAAATTATTTTAATATTGATTTTAAATAAATATTTATTTTGTGTATTTTTTTTAAAATTATAATAAAATTGTCACTTGTTAATGTACTAAACTTGGTTTCAGTACATATTTATCATAAGTTTAAATGTAGCAATGCAATTCAATGAAAATACAATAACTCAAGACTACAACACAAAAGACAATATAATATTTTAAAATAATTATAATTCAGTTTTCATACAAAAAGGAAATTCAATGGCAAAAAGCTTTTTTTAAAGGCACAGCAAACCTCTTGAGATTTACAAAATCGGATTGAACTTGAATCTGATTGGCTGATTCAATCAGCCAATCAGATTTTTCTACCTTAATTCCGATTGGCTGATATAATCCTATCAGCCAATCGGAATTCGACGGACGCCATCTTGGATGACGTCATTTAAAGGAACATCATTTGTCGGGAAGTCGTCGTGCCGGATGGATGCTCCGCGGCGGAGGAGCGAGAAAAGAAGATTGAAGATGCCGCTTTGCTTGAAGACATCACCGGATGGAAGAAGACTCTCTGCCGCTTGCTTGAAGACATCGCCCGGATGGAAGAAGACTTCTTTGCCGCTTGATTGAAGACATCGCCCGGATCGGATGAAGAGTTCTGACCGGCTGGGTGAATACAAGGTAGGGAGATCTTCAGGGGGGTAGTGTTAGGTTTATTTAAGGGGGGTTTGGGTTAGATTAGGGGTATGTGGGTGGTGGGTTATAATGTTGGGGGGTGGTATTGTGTGTTTTTTTCAGGCAAAAGAGCAGTTTTCTTTGGGGCATGCCCCGCAAAAGGCCCTTTTAAGGGCTGGTAAGGTAAAAGAGCTAACTTTTTTATTTTATTTTATTAGGGGGCTTAGAATAGGTGTAATTAGCTTAAAAATCTTGTAATCTTTTTTTTATTTTTTGCAATTTAGTGGGGGGGTTTTTGTAATTTAGTTTAGTTTATTTAATTGTATTTTAGTTTAGATATTTGTAGTTTATTTAATTTATTGATAGTGTAGGTGTATTAGTAACTTAGGTTAGGATTTATTTTACAGGTAAATTGGTAATTATTTTAACTAGGTAGCTATTAAATAGTTATTAACTATTTAATAGCTATTGTACCTAGTTAAAATAAATACCAAGTTACCTGTAAAATAAATATAAACCCTAAAATAGCTACAATGTAATTATTAATTATATTGTAGCTATCTTAGGGTTTATTTTATAGGTAAGTATTTAGATTTAAATAGGAATATTTTAATTAATAATATTAATATTAGATTTATTTTAATAAGAGTTTAGTTAGGGATGTTAGAGTTAGATAGGGTTATTATACTTAATATATATATAATATAATAACGATATTAACTATATTAACCCTAATATAATTAGGGTTAATATAGTTAATATAGCTGGCGGCGGTGTAGGGGGATTAGATTAGGGGTTAATACATTTATTATAGGTGGCGGCGGTGTAGGGGGATTTAGATTAGATGCAAAAGAGCTGTTTACTTTGTGACAAAGCCCCACCAAAAGCCCTTTTAAGGGCTGGTAAAAGAGCTGAATTCTTTGGGGCATGCCCCGCAAAAAGCCCTTTTAAGGGCTGGCAATAGAACAGTTTACTTTGGGATAATGCCACGCAAAAAGCCCTTTTCAGGGCTATTTGTAGGGTTATACTTAGGTTTAGTGGTAGGGATAGTTTAGTATTTTAGGGGTTAAATAGTTTAATATAGCTGGCGGCGGGGTAGGGGGATTAGATTAGGGGTTGATTAATTTAATATAGCTGGTGGCGGTGTAGGGGGATTAGATTAGGGGTTAAATAATTTAATATAGGTGGCAGCGGTGTAGGGGGATTAAATTAGGGGTTAATAATTTTAAAATAGATGGTGTCGGGGTAGGGGCTCACTTTAGGGGGTAGGTAAGGTAGATGGCGGCGGGGTAGGGGCTCACATTAGGGGGTTATATATTTAATATAGCTGGCGGCGGGGTCCGGGAGCGGCGGTTTAGGGGTTAATAACTTTATTAGGTGGCGGCAGGGTCCGGGAGCGGCGGTTTAGTGGTTAATACATTTTTTTTATTGTTAGGATAGTGAGGGGGGATAGCGGTTAGAGGGTTAATTGTGTCGGGCTATGTTAGGGAGGCGTGTTAGACAGTACAGGAGATTTAATAATTTAGTAAGGTTTTGTAGGCGCCGGCAATTTGTACTTACGCAGATTTCTGGACATTGCTGGTTTGTGAGACTTACGGCACTTTAGCATCTGACGACGCCGTATATAGGATAGCTCGAGTTGCGAGCTGAAACTGCGGGCGGTGGGGGTTCCCTCGCTTGCGCCGCAAACTACGCTGCATATCGGATCGCGCCCCAACTTTGCAATATTTTTTCTTTAATAAGTTTGCTCCCTTTTCAAGTAATTTAGCTATGAAAATTGAGCAATTACAAATTCCCAGAACTTGAAATGCCCCCTGCTGACGTATCAAGGCTAACTTTGCTACAAATATGTCCCTAATTGGCTTTATCAAATAGCCACTGCAAAACAATCGGCTAGATTACGAGTTTTGCGTTATGAGGAGTGAGGTATTAACTTGCACGTTATTGTCACCGCTCACTTACCTACTGCTCTGGAATTACAGGTTTTTCTAAACCCGGCATTAAAAGGCAAGAAGTGAGCGTAGCGCAAAATTGTGCTCCATACCGCACACCAATACCAGCGCTGCTTAAGTAAGCGGTTAGCTGGTTATACGTGCTTGTGAACGATTTCCCCATAGACATCAATGGGGAGAGCCGGCTCAGTAACGCAGCCCCATTGATTCCTATGGGGAAACACATTTTATGTTTACACCTAACACCCTAACATAAACCCCGAGTCTAAACACCCCTAATCTTACACTTATTAACCCCTAATCTGCCGCCCCCGACATCTTCATTATATTTATTAACCCCTAATCTGCTGCTCCCAACATCGCCGACACCTTCATTATATTTATTAACCCCTAATCTGCTGCCCCCAACATCGCCGACACCTACATTATATTTATTAACCACTAATCTGCTGTGTCCCTAAAATGGCGTCCCTTAGATTCCGATTGGCTGATAGAATTCTATCAGCCAATCGGAATTAAGGTTGAAAAAATCCTATTGGCTGATGCAATCAGCCAATAGGATTGAACTTCAATCCTATTGGCTGATCAAATCAGCCAATAGGATTGAGCTTGCATTCTATTGGCTGATTGGAACAGCCAATTGAATGCAAGCTCAATCCTATTAATTGATTGGATCAACCTTAATTCCGATTGGCTGATAGAATTCTATCAGCCAATCGGAATCTAAGGAACGCCATCTTGGATGACGTCACTTAAAGGTACCTTCATTCGTCGGATAGTCGTCATGGATGATGAAGATAGAAGATGCCGTCTGGCTTCGTTGAGGATGGATGTCGGATCTTCAAAGTAAGTGGATCTTCAGGGGGTTAGTGTTAGGTTTTTTAAGGGTTTATTGGGTGAGTTTTATTTTTAGGTTAGGGCTTTGGGCCGCAATAGAGCTAAATGCCCTTTTAAGGGCAATGCCCATCCAAATGCCATTTTCAGGGCAATGGGGGGCTTAGGTTTTTCTAGTTAGGGTTTTATTTGGGGGTTGGTTGTGTGGGTGGTGGGTTTTACTGTTGGGGGGGTTGTTTGTATTATTTTTTTTCAGGTGAAAGAGTCGATTTCTTTGGGGCAATGCCCCGCAAAAGGCCCTTTTAAGGGCTATTGGTAGTTTAGTTTAGGCGGGGGAGGGGGAGTTTATTTTGGGGGGGCTTTTTTATTTTGATAGGGCTATTAGATTAGGTGTAATTAGTTTAAAGATCTAGTAATTTGTTTTTTATTTTCTGTAATTTAGTGTTTGTTTGTTTTTTGTAATTTAGGTAATTGTATTTAATTTATTTAATTGTATTTAATTTAGGTAATTTATTTAATTGTAGTGTAAGGTTAGGTGTTAGTGTAACTTAGGTTAGGTTTTATTTTACAGGTAAATTATTTTAGCTAGGTAGTTAGTAAATAGTTAATAACTATTTAGTAACTATTCTACCTAGTTAAAATAAATACAAACTTGCCTGTAAAATAAAATAAAACCTAAGCTAGCTACAATGTAAATATTATATATTATAAAGTTATATTATAGCTAGCTTAGGGTTTATTTTACAGTTAAGTATTTAGTTTTAAATAGGAATAATTTAGGTAATAATTGTAGGTTTTATTTATATTTATTTTAATTATATTTAAGTTAGGGGGTGTTAGGGTTAGACTTTAGTTTAGGGGTTAATAAATATAATATAGTGGTGGTGACGTTGGGGGCGGCAGATTAGGGGTTAATAAGTGTAGGTAGGTGGCGATGATGTTAGGGACAGCAGATTAATGGTTAATAATATTTAACTAGTGTTTGCAAGGTGGGAGTACGGCGGTTTAGGGGTTAATATGTTTATTCTAGTGGCGGCGATGTCGGGAGCGGCAGATTAGGGGTTAATTTTATTTTAGTGTTTGCAATGCGGTTGGGCCTCGGTTTATGGGGTTAATAGGTAGTTTATGGGTGTTAGTGTACTTTTTAGCACTTTAGTTATGAGTTTTATGCTACAGCGTTTATAGTGTAAAACTCATAACTACTGACTTTAGAATGGGCTACGAATCTTGCGGGATAGGCTGTACCGCTCACTTTTTGGCCTAAAAAAAAAAGCTTGTAATACCGGTGCAATGGAAGTCCTATTGAAAATAGACTATACACAAATTGCGTAAGTTGATTTGCGGTAAGGCCAAAAAAGTGTGCGGTGCCCCTAAATCTGCAAGACTCGTAATACCAGCAGTAGTAAAAAAGCAGCGTTATGAGCCTTAACGCTGCTTTTTTACTCTTAACGCGAGACTCGTAATGTCGCCGAATGTATTTTAAGCCAACTTTATGACAGTGGCTTGCCTTGCTGTCTTGGGACTAAAGCCCCAGGTAGATCTATTTCATGTTTGTTTGTGTTTTTGCTATATTGATTAAGTTTGGACAGGGGTAGGAACATGCATAAATTGTCAAAAAGTTAGTTTTTTTTTATACCTACTCATTTTATGGATCAATTGCAAGATGATTCATAGTGCCAAAAATAATATAGATATAAAATCCTAAACCTTGAAAAGGTGAACTGATGCTAAATATGGAACAACATAATTTATGTAAGAACTTACCTGATAAATTCATTTCTTTCATATTAGCAAGAGTCCATGAGCTAGTGACGTATGGGATATACATTCCTACCAGGAGGGGCAAAGTTTCCCAAACCTCAAAATGCCTATAAATACACCCCTCACCACACCCACAAATCAGTTTAACGAATAGCCAAGAAGTGGGGTGATAAGAAAAAAGTGCGAAAGCATATAAAATAAGGAATTGGAATAATTGTGCTTTATACAAAAAAATCATAACCACCACAAAAAGGGTGGGCCTCATGGACTCTTGCTAATATGAAAGAAATGAATTTATCAGGTAAGTTCTTACATAAATTATGTTTTCTTTCATGTAATTAGCAAGAGTCCATGAGCTAGTGACGTATGGGATAATGACTACCCAAGATGTGGATCTTTCCACGCAAGAGTCACTAGAGAGGGAGGGATAAAATAAAGACAGCCAATTCCTGCTGAAAATAATCCACACCCAAAATAAAGTTTAATGAAAACATAAG
Source organism: Bombina bombina (assembly GCF_027579735.1). NCBI lineage: Eukaryota > Metazoa > Chordata > Amphibia > Anura > Bombinatoridae > Bombina > Bombina bombina. The sequence continues at coordinate 781,637,475 of NC_069502.1, read as the reverse complement.
CAGAAGATTCAAACTGAAACCGCTGCCTGAAGTACTTTCCTACCAAAAACTGCTTCAGAAGAAGAAAACACATCAAAATGGTAGAATTTAGTAAAAGTATGCAAAGAGGACCAAGTTGCTGCTTTGCAAATCTGATCAACCGAAGCTTCATTCCTAAACGCCCAGGAAGTAGAAACTGACCTAGTAGAATGAGCTGTAATCCTTTGAAGCAGAGTTTTACCCGACTCGACATAGGCATGATGAATTAAAGATTTCAACCAAGATGCCAAAGAAATGGCAGAAGCTTTCTGGCCTTTTCTAGAACCGGAAAAGATAACAAATAGACTAGAAGTCTTTCGGAAAGACTTAGTAGCTTCAACATAATATTTCAAAGCTCTAACAACATCCAAAGAATGCAACGATTTCTCCTTAGAATTCTTAGGATTAGGACATAATGAAGGAACCACAATTTCTCTACTAATGTTGTTGGAATTCACAACCTTAGGTAAAAATTTAAAAGAAGTTCGCAACACCGCCTTATCCTGATGAAAAATCAGAAAAGGAGACTCACAAGAAAGAACAGATAATTCAGAGACTCTTCTGGCAGAAGAGATCGCCAAAAGGAACAAAACTTTCCAAGAAAGTAATTTAATGTCCAATGAATGCATGTGTTCAGAAGGAGGAGCTTGAAGAGCCCCCAGAACCAAATTCAAACTCCAAGGAGGAGAAATTGACTTAATGACAGGTTTTATACGAACCAAAGCTTGTACAAAACAATGAATATCAGGAAGATTAGCAATCTTTCTGTGAAAAAGAACAGAAAGAGCAGAGATTTGTCCTTTCAAGGAACTTGCGGACAAACCTTTATCAAAACCATCCTGAAGAAACTGTAAAATTCTCGGTATTCTAAAAGAATGCCAAGAAAAATGATGAGAAAGACACCAAGAAATATAAGTCTTCCAGACTCTATAATATATCTCTCTAGATACAGATTTACGAGCCTGTAACATAGTATTAATCACAGTCAGAGAAACCTCTTTGACCAAGAATCAATCGTTCAATCTCCATACCTTTAAATTTAAGGATTTGAGATCCTGATGGAAAAAAGGACCTTGCGACAGAAGGTCTGGTCTTAACGGAAGAGTCCACGGTTGTCAAGAGGCCATCCGGACAAGATCCGCATACCAAAACCTGTGAGGCCATGCCGGAGCTACCAGCAGAACAAACGAGCATTCCTTCAGAATCTTGGAGATTACTCTTGGAAGAAGAACTAGAGGCGGAAAGATATAGGCAGGATGATACTTCCAAGGAAGTGATAATGCATCCACTGCCTCCGCCTGAGGATCCCGGGATCTGGACAGATACCTGGGAAGTTTCTTGTTTAGATGAGACGCCATCAGATCTATTTCTGGAAGTTCCCACATTTGAACAATCTGAAGAAATACCTCTGGGTGAAGAGACCATTCGCCCGGATGCAACGTTTGGCGACTGAGATAATCCGCTTCCCAATTGTCTATACCTGGGATATGAACCGCAGAGATTAGACAGGAGCTGGATTCCGCCCAAACCAGAATTCGAGATACTTCTTTCATAGCCAGAGGACTATGAGTCCCTCCTTGATGATTGATGTATGCCACAGTTGTGACATTGTCTGTCTGAAAACAAATGAACGATTCTCTCTTCAGAAGAGGCCAAGACTGAAGAGCTCTGAAAATTGCACGGAGTTCCAAAATATTGATCGGTAATCTCACCTCCTGAGATTCCCAAACTCCTTGTGCCGTCAGAGAGCCCCACACAGCTCCCCAACCTGTAAGACTTGCATCTGTTGAAATTACAGTCCAGGTCGGAAGAACAAAAGAAGCCCCCTGAATTAAACGATGATGATCTGTCCACCACGTCAGAGAGTGTCGTACAATCGGTTTTAAAGATATTAATTGAGATATCTTTGTGTAATCCCTGCACCATTGATTCAGCATACAGAGCTGAAGAGGTCGCATGTGAAAACGAGCAAAGGGGATCGCGTCCGATGCAGCAGTCATAAGACCTAGAATTTCCATGCATAAGGCTACCGAAGGGAATGATTGTGACTGAAGGTTTCGACAAGCTGAAATCAATTTTAGACGTCTCTTGTCTGTCAAAGACAGAGTCATGGACACTGAATCTATCTGGAAACCCAGAAAGGTTGCCCTTGTCTGAGGAATCAATGAACTTTTTAGTGAATTGATCCTCCAACCATGATCTTGAAGAAACAACACAAGTCGATTCGTATGAGATTCTGCTAAATGTAAAGACTGAGCAAGAACCAAGATATCGTCCAAATAAGGAAATACCACAATACCCTGTTCTCTGATTACAGACAGAAGGGCACCGAGAACCTTTGTAAAAATTCTTGGAGCTGTAGCTAGGCCAAACGGCAGAGCCACAAACTGGTAATGCTTGTCCAGGAAAGAGAATCTCAGGAACTGATAGTGATCTGGATGAATCGGAATATGCAGATATGCATCCTGTAAATCTATTGTGGACATATAATGCCCTTGCTGAACAAAAGGCAAGATAGTCCTTACAGTTACCATTTTGAATGTTGGTATCCTTACATAACGATTCAATATTTTTAGATCCAGAACTGGTCTGAAGGAATTCTCCTTCTTTGGTACAATGAAGAGATTCGAATAAAACCCCAGCCCCTGTTCCAGAACTGGAACTGGCATAATTACTCCAGCCAACTCTAGATCTGAAACACATTTCAGAAATGCTTGAGCTTTCACTGGATTTACTGGGACACGGAAAAGAAAAAATCTCTTTGCAGGAGGTCTTATCTTGAAACCAATTCTGTACCCTTCTGAAACGATGTTCTGAATCCAAAGATTGTGAACAGAATTGATCCAAATTTCTTTGAAAAAACGTAACCTGCCCCCTACCAGCTGAGCTGGAATGAGGGCCGCACCTTCATGTGGACTTAGAAGCTGGCTTTGCTTTTCTAGAAGGCTTGGATTTATTCCAGACTGGAGATGGTTTCCAAACTGAAACTGCTCCTGAGGATGAAGGATCAGGCTTTGTTCTTTGTTGAAACGAAAGGAACGAAAACGATTATTAGCCCTGTTTTTACCCTTAGATTTTTTATCCTGTGGTAAAAAAGTTCCTTTCCCACAAGTAACAGTTGAGATAATAGAATCCAACTGAGAACCAAATAATTTGTTACCCTGGAAAGAAAGGGAAAGTAGAGTTGATTTAGAAGACATATCAGCATTCCAAGTTTTAAGCCATAAAGCTCTTCTAGCTAAAATAGCTAGAGACATAAACCTGACATCAACTCTGATAATATCAAAAATGGCATCACAGATAAAATTATTAGCATGTTGAAGAAGAAGAATAATAATATGAGAATCATGATCTGTTACTTGTTGCGCTAAAGTTTCCAACCAAAAAGTTGAAGCTGCAGCAACATCAGCCAATGATATAGCAGGTCTAAGAAGATTACCTGAACACAGATAAGCTTTTCTTAGAAAGGATTCAATTTTCCTATCTAAAGGATCCTTAAACGAAGTACCATCTGCCGTAGGAATAGTAGTACGTTTAGCAAGGGTAGAAATAGCCCCATCAACTTTAGGGATTTTGTCCCAAAATTCTAATCTGTCAGATGGCACAGGATATAATTGCTTAAAACGTTTAGAAGGAGTAAATGAATTACCCAAATTATTCCACTCTCTGGAAATTACTTCAGAAATAGCACCAGGAACAGGAAAAACTTCTGGAATAACCACAGGAGATTTAAAGACCTTATCTAAACGTTTAGATTTAGTATTAAGAGGACCAGAATCCTCAATTTCTAAAGCAATTAGTACTTCTTTAAGTAAAGAACGAATAAATTCCATTTTAAATAAATATGAAGATTTATCAGCATCAACCTCTGAGACAGAATCCTCTGAACCAGAAGTCATTAGAATCAGAATGATGATGTTCATTTAAAAATTCATCTGTAAAAAGAGAAGTTTTAAAAGATTTTTTATATTTACTAGAAGGAGGAATAACAGACATAGCCTTCTTGATGGATTCAGAAACAAAATCTCTTATGTTATCAGGAACACTCTGAACATTAGATGTTGATGGAACTGCAACAGGTAATGGTACTTAACTAAAGGAAATATTATCTGCATTAACAAGTTTGTCATGACAATTAATACAAACAACAGCTGGAGGAACAGCTACCAAAAGTTTACAGCAGATACACTTAGCTTTGGTAGTTCCAGCACCAGACAGCGATTTTCCTGAAGTATCTTCTGACTCAGATGCAACGTGAGACATCTTGCAATATGTAAGAGAAAAAACAACATATAAAGCAAAATTGATCAAATTCCTTAAATGACAGTTTCAGGAATGGGAAAAATGCCAAGGAACAAGCTTCTAGCAACCAGAAGCAATGAAAAATGAGACTTAAATAATGTGGAGACAAAAAGCGACGCCCATATTTTTTTAGCGCCAAATAAGACGCCCACATTATTTGGCGCCTAAATGCTTTTGGTGCCAAAAATGACGCCACATCCGGAACGCCGACATTTTTGGCGCAAAAGAACGTCAAAAAATGACGCAACTTCCGGCGACACGTATGACGCCGGAAACAGAAAAGATTTTTTGCGCCAAAAAAGTCCGCGCCAAGAATGACGCAATAAAATGAAGCATTTTCAGCCCCCTCGAGCCTAACAGCCCACAGGGAAAAAAAGTCAAAATTTTTAAGGTAAGAAAAATGATTGATTCAAATGCATTATCCCAAATATGAAACTGACTGTCTGAAAATAAGGAATGTTGAACATCCTGAGTCAAGGCAAATAAATGTTTGAATACATATATTTAGAACTTTATTAAAAAAGTGCCCAACCATAGCTTAGAATGTCACAGAAAATAAGACTTACTTACCCCAGGACACTCATCTACATGTTTGTAGAAAGCCAAACCAGTACTGAAACGAAAATCAGCAGAGGTAATGGTATATATATAAGAGTATATCGTCGATCTGAAAAGGGAGGTAAGAGATGAATCTCTACGACCGATAACGAGAACCTATGAAATAGACCCCGTAGAAGGAGATCATTGAATTCAAATAGGCAATACTCTCCTCACATCCCTCTGACATTCACTGCACGCTGAGAGGAAAACCGGGCTCCAACCTGCTGCGGAGCGCATATCAGCGTAGAATCTAGCACAAACTTACTTCACCACCTCCATAGGAGGCAAAGTTTGTAAAACTGATTTGTGGGTGTGGTGAGGGGTGTATTTATAGGCATTTTGAGGTTTGGGAAACTTTGCCCCTCCTGGTAGGAATGTATATCCCATACGTCACTAGCTCATGGACTCTTGCTAATTACATGAAAGAAAATAAAGTTTGTATTCAAAATATTTTGAAAATAATTACTGCTTTTTTTGCTATTTATTATGTACACAATAGAATATGACACATTTGATTAATTTTGTATTTATTTTTGCATTTCATATGGTGGCTTTTTTCTATATTATGATATTTCTGCAAACTAATAGTTATTTTTTAAAAATGCTTGTGGGTGCATCTACACATATTTTACACACATCTCTAGCACAGGGTGGAAAATGGCTCAGCAGCGAGAGGGCTTAAAGAAGTGACACATTTTCACTCGGCGAGATTACGAGTTTTGCGGTAACAGGAGTGCGTTGCTAACGCTTAGTTTCAGCTCACCGCTCACCTAAAGTAACACTGGTATTACAGGTTTTTTTAAACCTGGCGTTCGCCGCAAAAGGTGAGCGTAGAGCAGAATTTAGCTCCACATCTCACCTCAATAACAGCGTTGCTTACGGTAGCGGTAAGCTGGCAAAACTTGCTCGTGCACGATTTCCCCAAAATCCTACAAAAAAGCAGCATTCAGCTCCTAACGCAGCCCCATTTTTTCCTATGGGGAAAGGAATTTTATGTCTGCACCTAACACCCTAACATGAACCCCGAGTCTAAACACCCCTAATCTTACCTTTACTCTGCCGCCCCTGCTATCGCTGACATCTACATTATATTATTAACCCCTAATATGCCGCTCCGGACACCGCCGCCACCTACATTATACTTATGAACCCCTAATCTACTGCCCCCAACTTCGCCGACACCTACATTATAGTTATTAACCCCTAATCTGCCCCCCCAACATCGCCACAACTATATTAAAGGGACACTGTACCCAAATTTTTTCTTTCGTGATTTAGATAGAGCATGACATTTTAAGCAACTCCTATTATCAAATTTTCTTCATTCTCTTGGTATCTTTATTTGAAATGCAAGAAAGTAAGTTTAGATGCCGGCCCATTTTGGTGATCAACCTGGGTTGTTCTTGCTGATTGGTGGATAAACTCATCCACCAATAAAAAAGTGCTCTCCATAGTTCTGAATTAAAAAAAAAGCTTAGATGTCTTCTTTTTAAAATAAAGATAGCAAGAGAACGAAGAAAAATTGATAATAGGAATAAATTAGAAAGTGGCTTAAAATTGCATGCTCTATCTGAATCATGAAAGAAAAAATTTGGGTTCAGTGTCCCTTTAAATTTATTAACCCCTAATCTGCCGCCACCAACATCGCCGCCACTATAATACATTTATTAACCCCTAAACCTAACACCCTTCTAACTTAAATATAATTTAAATACATCTAAATAAATTTACTAAAATGAAATAAATTATTCCTATTCAAAACTAAATACTTTCCTATAAAATAAACCCTAAGCTAGCTACAATATAACTAATAGTTACATTGTAGCTATCTTAGGATTTATATTGATTTTATAGGCAACTTTGTATTTATTTTAACTAGGTACAATAGTTATTAAATAGTTATTAACTATTTAATAACTTCCTAGTTAAAATAAATACAAATTTACCTGTAAAATAAACCCTAACCTAAGTTACAATTACACCTAACACTACACTATAATTAAACTAATTACCTAAACTACCTACAATTAATTACAATTAAATTAAATTAACCCCTTAATGACAACTGACGTACCAGGTACGTCCTGCAAAAACTTTCAGTTAGTGACAATGGACGTACCTGGTACGTCAGTTGTCTAAGAGAGTGCTGGAAGCGATCGCAATCGCTTCCAGCAGCTCTCAGGGTATTGCAGTGATGCCTCGATATTGAGGCATCCTGCAATACCTTTTAAAAAGCATCCGATGCAGAGAGAGCCACTCTGTGGCCCTCTCTGCACCGGTAGCGATGGTGCCGTTGGTGGGTGGGAGCTTACAAGGGAGGCGGGTGATCGGCCCATCGCTCCCCGGCATCCGGTTCCTTCAAGTGCTTTGTGCACGCCGGATGCTGGGAGCGTGCAAAGGGGGGGCCTGCGCGCGCGCGTGCATGTGTGTGTGCGCACGCGCGCAGCAACCACTACCACCAATGATCAGCAAAGAGAGAGGGGGGCAGAAAACGTTTTTTTTTTTTTTTTTTTAAATAGGATCTGCTAGGGTAGGGGGATGGGGTTAGGTGGGGGGGAAGCTACACTACAGAAAACCGATGTTTAAGGAAAAAAAACAAAAAAAAACCAACCTTTCTTTTTTGGGGAAAACTGGGTACTGGCAGACAGCTGCCAGTACCCAAGATGGTAGCAAATAGGTAGGTTGGGAGGGTTAGAGAGCTGTTTGGGGGGGATCAGGGAGGTTGAGGGCTAAGGCAGGGGTCCATCACAGATGAATAATTAAAAAAAAATTAAAAAAAAATGACTTTCTGCCAGTACTTAAGATGGCGGGAACAATTGTGGGGTGGGGGAGGGAAGAGAGCTGTTTGGGAGGGATCAGGGGGTGGGATGTGTCAGGTGGGAGGCTGATCTCTACACTAAAGCTAAAATTAACCCTGCAAGCTCTCTACAAGCTACCTAATTAACCCCTTAACTGCTGGGCATAATACAAGTGTGGTGCGCAGCAGCATTTAGTGGCCTCCTAATTGCCAAAAAGCAACGCCAAAGCCATATATGTCTGCTATTTCTGAACAAAGGAGATCCCAGAGAAGCATTTACAACCATTTGTGACATAATTGCACAAGCTGTTTGTAAATAATTTCAGTGAGAAACCTAAATTTGTGAAAAATTTTACTTTTTTTTTTTATTTGCTCGCATTTGGCGGTGAAATGGTGGCATGAAATGTACCAAAATGGGCCTAGGTCAATACTTTGGGTTGTCTACTACACTACACTAAAGCTAAAATTAACCCTTCAAGGTCTCTACAAGCTCCCTAATTAACCCCTTCACTGCTGGGCATAATACACGTGTGGTGCACAGCGGCATTTAGTGGCCTTCTAATTACCAAAAAGCAATGCCAAAGCCATATATGTCTGCTATTTCTGAACAAAGAGGATCCCATAAAAGCATTTACAACCATTTGTGCCATAATTGCACAAACTGTTTGTAAATAATTTCAGTGAGCAACCTAAAGTTTGTGACAAAATTTGTGAAAAAGTGAACGATTTTTTTTTATTTGCTCGCATTTGGCAGTGAAATGGTGGCATGAAATATACCAAAATGGGCATAAATCAATACTTTGGGTTGTCTTCTAAAAAAAAATATATACATGTCAAGGGATATTCAGAGATTCCGGACAGATATCAGTGTTCCAATGTAACTAGCGCTAATTTTGAAAAAAAGTGGTTTGGAAATAGCAAAGTGCTACTTGTATTTATTGCCCTATAACTTGCAAAAAAAGCAAAGATCATGTAAACATTGGGTATTTCTAAACTCAGGACAAAATTTAGAAACTATTTAGCATGGGTATTTTTTGGTGGTCGTAGATGTGTAACAGATTTTTGGGGTCAAAGTTAAAAAAAGTGTGTTTTTTTCAATTTTTTCCTCATATTTTATAATTTTTTTATAGTAAATTATAAGATATGATGAAAATAACGGTATCTTTAGAAAGTCCATTTAATGGCGAGAAAAACGGTATATAATATGTGTGGGTACAGTAAATGAGTAAGAAGAAAATTACAGCTAAACACAAACACTGCAGAAATGTAAAAATAGCCATTGTCATTAAGGGTAAGAAAATTGAAAAATGGTCTGGTCATTAAGGGGTTAACTAAATTACGAAGAAAACCCCCCCGACTAAATTACAGAAAATAAAAAAGAATTACAAGAATTTTAAACTAATTACACCTAATCTAATCTAATTTAGTTAAGAGCTTTATGTTACGGCGTTAGCCCATAAAACTCTTAACTACTGACTTTTATATGCGGTAGGAGTCTGGACAGGAGAGGGTCTACCGCTCACTTTTTCAGGTGATCATAATACCGGCGTTAGGCAAATCCCATTAAAAAGAAAGGATACGCAATTGACGTAAGGGGATTTTCGGTAAGCTAAAATCGCGGGGGAAAAAAGTGAGAGGTAGACCCTCTCCTGCCTGACTCGACCCCTTAACGCTGCTTTTTAAGGCTAACATAAGACTCGTAATCTAGCCAACTGAGAGTGAGAACATGTTAAAATTAAATAAACAGAGTACCCTCTTATATGGCTATTAAATAAATAAAAATAAACTTAAAAACTAAATGCTTTACAACTATATTTATTTTGAATCACATTTTTAAATTACAAAAACTGAAAGATCTTTATGTCTCTGGAAGAATACGGTATCCCTCAATGTGTAGCACTACAGTCAGCTCAATATGTGCTTTTGACAACCAGAGGCACTGCCTGGCCTCTAAAACTAGGAAAGTCACTGTACAGGTCCACAGCACCTTATAGTAAAATGATATCTTTATTCTAGACACATTTAAAACAAACTGTGACATTTCAGGGTCTCCCCCATAATCATATATATGTTTCACAAATATTTCATACATCCTTTAAAATGAAAATTGGTGCCAATTTCACAATTAATGGTCCTCTGTTGCCATCTACTGAACTTAAATTGTAACTACAATTACACATTTCTTTTATATATTTAATCTTACTCTGACTCATATTTGTAACAGTTGCCAAATGCCTTGATAATTGTATTTAAATTCACTCAAAAACAATAAAACCATTACATTTTGTATGCCTACATGGACAAATAATGTCTAAATTATATATACATACTACACTATACATTATATTTATGTAATTCATGAGAAAACAGACAGATCACAGTCCTTATTTAGGCCTTTGGGCATCAGTGTTTCTAGACTATGTGTCCACTCCATTTCCCTCTGCTTCAACACTTTTTCCCTATCCATGCCACTACGTTGTGGCCCTATATGATTTATTACTTGCCACCTTAGATGACTACCCTTATATTTTGTAGAAAAGGGACATCAGGTTAGAGTTGCCTCTAGGCTTGTGCACCTAGTGTTTTATCTCTGTTGGCTTAATCTGTCCCTTATTTTTCTTGTTGTTTCCCCTAAATAAATAAGGGAACACAGACATTTGATTAAATAAAAAACATATTTTGATTCACAGGTATAATTGCCATTCATTTTATATTTTCTTCCATTATGTGGATGGTAAAAAAACTCTCCCTTAATGATCCAGCTTAGACATGGACAACTACCTGGTTTCCTGTTCCCTATGTATGTTTGTATGTTTTTCTTTTCTGGTCCTATGTCAGCGCTGACCAAATGGTCCCTGAGATTTTTGACTCTTCTATAGGCTGTTAGAGGAGGATTCTGAAAGGCAGAGTTGTGCTCATTACAATCTCGTAATATATGCCAATGCTTATTGACTATCCGTGTTATGTTCTGACTTAGAGGACTATATTGTGAAACAAACACCACTCTCTTTTTCCTCTTTGTTCTTAATCCTCTTCTCTCTTTTATATCTCTCATCTACTTTTTGTTGTAATAGCCTCTTTGGATATCCTCTTTTTATAAATATATGTTGCATCTCCTCAAGCCTTTGTTCGAATCTTAACTTACCATTCTTTGTTCTCTTAACAACTGGCTCTTTGGCAAAGCTTCTTGGGATGAAAACTATTATAGTATAAAAGTGTATTTCTATCAGTATACTTAGTAAATAGATCAAATGTTAGAAGATTCCATCTTTTATGTACTACTGTGTCAAGGAATGTAATGGACTCCTCACTGTATGTAACCAAGAACTCTAGTCCCCACTACAGAATTTAATTCCTTAACAAATGTTTTAAGGAATCCAATGTCACCCCACCCATATGCCAAAAATGTCACCTATGTAACACCACCATACGTCACCCAGTTCAATACATTTTTTGTTTTCATAGACTTTCTCCTCAAACGCATTCATGAACAAATTAGCATATGATGGGGCAACATTGGACCCTATTGCTGTACCCTTTACTTGGACATACCAACTGTCCCGGATAAGGAAATAATTCCAATACAATATCAATCTTTGAAGATCTTCAATAAAATCACATTTTGAATTAGAGTAACCCTTATTAAGAATACTGGTATGATAGGAATTAGAAATGGTCATTCATTGTAAAATTAATGAAAAAATAACAAAAAGTTTAATTTGTTTCATAGTGAATGAAGGAATTGTCCTCTGAACAAACAGACTACAAACGGGGGCAGAGTAGAGCGGCGATCCGATGCCAGTAGCAGGACCAACACTCCTCTACATTGCCAGCTACCCTCCCTGACCACCACAATATTAGCGGTGAAGCTCCGTAACACCAGCTGACAGTTTTGAAGGTGTCGGCGACCCTCACAGACAGCCTACAACGGCTACAAAAATCTGTTTCTCATGCGGCCTGAGACCTCCAGCGACACATGGCGCAGCAAAATTAATTCCGGTGAGTCTCCTAAACATCACACACTGCCAATAATCTCCTAAAGAGACACATACCACACATATTCATCTTGACAAGCTAAACAAGGGTGTTATGCATATATATGCTCATACTGGAACGAACAACTAAATCAGAGAAGACCATGGTTGTCTTTTCACCTATAGCTCACAGCACAATATAACAGATTCCATGTGTTATTAGAACATGATACATAAGGAGCTCAAACACTTGTTTTTCTGAATACTCAGCTTTATATGACTCGTTAAGTGGTGTAGTACTTGTTTTCTAATATTTATACTGGACATGTTTCTGTAAAAGCTGCATTTTGGCAATAAAAACCTGCTGATAGAGACTATCAATACCATAAAGCTGTGTTCTGCCACATATAACCACTAGAGAATGCCAAATTCCTATATTATCACTGCTGGAAAACATCACATTTCCCGTTTATCTGTTAAACAGCAATATATCTATATAACTACTATCAACTTAAGGGTCGCTAACTGCAAGCCTGCTAACTAAGTTCACCCCTATATCCTTTGGGTCAACAGACCTCTAAACTACTACACTATGGCGTCCAAAAACCTGGTTAAGCCAGATAAACTTCCACGTCAGTCGTCTGCACAAAAATCCAGCATGACTACATATTTCAAGTCATTTACACCCTCAGAATCTCCTATAACTCATACAAATATAACCTCTACAATGGTGGCAGAAACAGGAAATTCACCAACATTGAACACTTCTGCAATGCTAACTAAAGCAGACTTAATGTTGCTACCTACAAAAGCCATTAGTTTTAAAGAGGAATTTGCCAATCTTAAACAAGATATTAACGAACTTGGCTTTCGAGTGGAGGCTCTAGAGAATGAAAGAGACCTATTTTCTACAGATATTGATTCCACCATCCTACTAGTAGCACAACAAGACCAACAGATTGTAGAACTGAAAGATAAAATAGATGACCTTGAAAACAGAGGCCGAAGAAATAATTTGAGATTCCGTGTGACCCCTGAAATCATTCCTCCAGACTTACTCTAGCTACATGTCATTGACCTGATTAAAGCCCTTACAGATGGAGATTCCTCTGACATAGACAACATTCACATAGAAAGAATACACGGAGATCTTAGGTCTAAACCTAAGCCGGACCAACCAACACGTGATGTCATAGCATACTTTCTAAGCTACACAGACAAAGAACTTATCTTATCCTCAGCAAGAAAACACTAAAACTTTCAAATTTCATAATAACCGGATACAAGTCTTCTCTGATCTCTCAACCTACACACTCTAATGCCAAAAAGAACTCTCTCCATTAACCACCATTTTGAGGGAAAAGAAAATCCCATACCGTTGGAACTTTCCATATGCACTATCCATAATCCATATGGGAAAAAAAGATTATCCTGCAAATCCAGCAAAGAAATACAGACCATCTGTACTTTATTAGGACTCTCTATACCAGATCTCCAACAAACATCTACTTCTGAGACACATAAAGACTCACCCTCATCATCGGAACACAGTACTCCCAATCAACCTGCAGCCGACGAGGCTCCTAAACAAAAGAGAGCAATGTGGATCGAAGTTGCAAAAACAAGATCCAGAACAAGACAAAACCTCTCTCACTCGGACACTTTTGTAACCTGAGTATATGACCTATTTTTTCTTATTATTCTCAGAAATGTTTAAATCCTACATAGTAAAATTCTTTACTCACTCGTAAAAATGTTTACTCCTTTGGGTAACTACCTTTTAAATATCCCCCCTCTATACTACCCTAAATCTCATGTCTTATTCCCTACTCCGCCAGACCCCTTCCCTCCAATCCACCTACCCAATCTTATACGGAGTTTTGGTCCTCAACTTGAATACCCTTCCTACATTTTTTTTTCTTCTTTCTCCCATTTTAATGTTTTATCTCCCCATTTTCTTAATATTTTTAGACCCCTCTGCATTTCTAAATGCACTGGTGTCTATCATTTGTGCACTTATTTTTGTTCTTACGTTTTTAAGTTTTGATATGTTTATATTTTTCTTATTATTACATGACGTACTAGCTTTATTGAAACAAAAGTCCTACAATATTGACAAAACATTTACGAATTTATGGAAATGTTACTTGTTACCTCATTTTCTCATGTTTTTCTCACAACAATTACAGGTTTACTCTGTCCTCCACGTTAAAGCAATATATGAAACATTACCTCCAACTTATACACGGCAGAGACAAGGTGATATTTCTCCAATTTTCTTTTCTTTGAACCATGATGATTACTCACTCCATCCCCCATGCTAAACCTCTTAGCATATACACTCAAAATGTGAAAGGTTTTTGAACACCAGGGGGTTTGAACAGGAAATCTAGCTCAGGGCCCTTAATAGAGAGGGAACAAGCTACAAAACAAAACAAACACTTAACGGTCAGACATAATTCAGGCCCAAGTTACAGTCGCTCGGTCTAGAGATAATCCTTTGAAGCATAAATAGCAATCCTCAATAGCATTTATTGATTTTCATTAAAAAAAGCTGATATTTTATTCCTGCAAGAGACACACCTTTTAGAATCGAACCACTCACATCTCGAAATGTCATTATCCCACTCAATTTTTTAGCTCTAATTCTAAAAAAAAAAACTAATGGAGTCACAATATTTTTCACAAAAACATTCTCTTTGAAAAACTTAAACAACAAAACAATCCAGAAGGAAGATTCCTGATACTAGTTGGTCTATTTAACAGGCCTATCACATTAGTTAATATTTATGCTCCACATATAGCTAATGCCACCTTCTTTCAAAAAATAATGAATAAAGTTTTAGACACATCTAAGGGCCCCCTCATTATTGGAGGTGACTTTAACCTCCCTTTAGATCATAAATTAGACACATCCAATGGAACCTCACACCTATCAAATTATTCAATTAAATCAGTATGGAAAGCAATACTAACAATACCCACATTCGACATATGGCAAACTCACCATCCTATCAAAAGAGATTACACATTTTAATCATCCCCCAACAAATGATATTCTAGGTTAGATTATATATATACACTCTGGCAAACACATACATATGGAGACTTAACAAAACTATTTTCTTACATCCCCCAATCACCCAACATATATAAACCAACTTACAAGATTTTTTTTCCATTAACAATACCATTGACACTGACCATTTTACCACCTGGCAAGCCCATAAATGTACAATCTGTGGAGAACTTATCAAAGCTAAGGCCACACTAAATAAACATAGGAAGCACAAAAGAGAATGGAGCACCAGACGGGAGAATGTAAAAATTGCACATTAATTGAAAAAGCTTGTTAAAAACCAGGATACCCAGGCGCATAGTATAGAAAGGAGGTCAGCAAGCAACAGCTGACATGTTTCAGCTGGGAGCCGTAATCAAAGCTTTTTCAATAAATGTAACCAAGAAACTCCTAGACAGGAACAAAGAGGTGCCAATAGGGTGATAACGTAAACACAGAATCAATATCAGCAAACAACGGTGGAAATACAAACGGAACGGCACTAAGTTGTGCCAGAAACAGCAGACCGGGACCTATTCGTAGTCCGGCAGACAAACACTTGGCAAGATTCTCCAGGAGGTCATGTGGGGCCCTTCCACTAATCAGGTAAGGAATCACGTCCACACCTTAATCCAGATGGTAGATCAACCAATCATCGGTCAGCCTTGGCACACACCTCTCTCCTCTGGGAACCACAGCGGTGATACCGTACTCCGTGAGTACTTAACAGAGGCAAAGCGGCGAATAGCGCTGACATCCAAAATCCACCGGACACAGGAGAACAGGATATAGGTTGACAGGAAAAGAACTACAAAATATTACCAAACCTCATCCAACCTGACCAAAGTGGTTTTATTCTGGGACATGAATCCAAGGACAATAACACCAGAGCAATACAATTATTACATATAGCAAAATCCTCCCCGGCACAAACTATCTTTGTCTCTATTGACGCAGAGAAAGCTTTTGACAGGGTGGACTGGGCATTCATGACTGCCACCCTGTCTCATTTAGGCTTTTCCCAACCCTTCATAAATACATTTTTCGCATTATATTCTCCTTCCACAGCCAATGTCAGTTTTAAAGGGAACCCGACAGGGCTGCCCTTTATCCACCCAAAATTTCATGCCAATATCAATTAACTCAAGATTCAAGATAATGTTAAATAGTGCCAAAAGCCTTATTCCAAGATATTGGAAAACAACTCAAATTCCCTCTATCCTAGAATGGAAACAACTAGTTACAAAAACCTTACAATTAGAAAAACCACACTATATTAAAACGGGAAAACTAGACTTCTTCCTCAATGTTGAATTCTATTGGAACAAAACTCCCTAAAAATATCATGGCTTTAAAAATAGCGATCTTGTCTGGTCATTTTAGACCACAAACCACTTAACATGCATTATGTATAAACCAAAAGGAAAACTTTATTATGTAATATTAGCCCAACTAACGCAAATAACAGATACTCATGAACCAAATTGTAACACTTTATGTCACGTCTACTTTCAAAGTCAATTTTGTAAATGCCTTATTATCTTACTTAATGTACGTCAAACTTGCAATGTTTATTTTTCAATGAAAAATTTAATTAAAAATAACAAACTAACAAACTAATGATGAAAGTTGTTCATGCTTTTGTTAAATTAACTTGTTTCTGGGAAGTGTAAAGCCAAATCAGAAGAGCCCAAGTACTCATGGATTTCCCTGATAGCTTAAAGGGATACTAAACCCAATTTTTTTCTTTCATAATTCAAATAGAGCATGCAATTTATTTATTTTTTAAATTCTTTTTATTCAAAAGGGATAAGGAAGGAGCATACAAATAGAACATACACTTACATTACTGAGACTTCAAGTACAAATTGGATACATGTGTTATCAAATTCATCACATACCAGTAATTAGATTAGTGTGCTTAAGTAAACAACATTACTTTTCTTCTGTTGTTTTCTTTACTCGTTTTTACGTGTTGACACTCTAATTTTACAAGAAAAAAAACATTTGTGACAAATTCATAGTTGATAGATCTCTGATACATATTTGCATGGTTGAATAATAATCCTCTTCCTAACTTTTCAATTTTATACAAACTTATATAACATTTAACAATTCCCAGGGGTCAAGTCGAGCGGGAACGCATGGGAACGGAGTTCTGCACTATTTTTTCAGGAGGAACTAAGTTCTCTCTGGACAGAGAACAGAAATACTTCTGTAGACACTGCTGTTGCTGGTGGGAGGTTGTCAGAACTCACTATACCACCTTATGTTAAGTGTCATACAATTACCAATACCACCTTTACCTTTTAGTTCCTCCTAGCCTATTTAAGCTTTCCCCTGACGCCAGCCAGGTGCTTAGTAATTGAGTTTTATCCCTAGGTAACTCTGCTACAAACTGAGCTCCTGCTTATTCCAAGCTACCTTATTGGAAAATAGTTCAAAACTTTATTCAAGGGAAACTGACACCTTGCTACGGTGTTCTATTTTCACTACTTTGGTTACAGTATACATTTCCGTTACATTTCCTCACATATTATCAAGCCAGGATTATACTTCAAACATCCGAGTGCCTTTTCAACATTACCAGAAGATTTGTGAGTTTTATTCTCCCGCGGACTTCATACCTGTGACGTCAGACGCCAACCGCAACCGGTTTTCAGTAAGCTGTCACTCACCGCCTATCAGCTGTTGTCTCGAGTGCCGCTCGAGTTCTCTGCTCTCAGCTGATTCAACAGGTAACCTACGACTAACTCACTACAGCTAACTGAGTTGTGTAACATCTTATTGTGACTTTAAATCTTTGGCGCACACCTCACTAATTATTGGTCACAGATGAACTGCTACATAAATTGTATTGTGATACATATGAACTGATACTTTTCCACAAATCCTCAGAAAGAATTACTTTGTTAATCTGTTTCTTTTTGGATACTTAACATATTAAGTTACTCCTTTATTTTTCTCCAAGTCTCCACATAGACTTAAAGTTTATTAACTCACTCTGAGCCCCATTATGGTTAACATCGTCATATGTTAATTAAGTGCTGAGTGAAACATTACATCTGATCCGCAGCTGTAGATCCACTGCAATAGTTGAAAGATCTTTAACCAACTAAACCCTAACAGAATTACTAAGCCATAATAATGGATCCAGCGGATCTGCCACAAATTGTTTACAATCTTACACAAAAGGTAGATCAACTAGGACAGGCCATGAGTGCCTTACAAGTGGAGAATGAAACTTTGAGAAAGGTTATCAGAGACACTGTGAAGGTTACAACACCGCCTCCGGTAAGCCAACCTGAGCCTCAGATAGCATCCCCTGATTTATTTTCAGGCGACAGACGTCTATATCGTCAATTTAAGAATGCATGCATGTTGCTTTTCACACTCAAACCTAAAACTTACCCTAGTGATCACCTGAAAGTTTTGACAATGATATCTTTTTTACGTGGTGAACCCAGGATCTGGGCAGACTCGTTTTATGAAACACATAATCCTATTCTCACTTCCCTACCAGATTTCCTCACTGCCATGGATGAATTGTATTTGGATACTAATTCACAAATTACAGCTGAAAATAAGATGAGAGCTTTACGACAAGGTTCTAAACCAGTTGAGGTGTATATCACTGAATTTAAGCAGTTTTCTACAGACTCCCAATGGAATCAAATAGCTCTTAGAAACCAATTCAGGCTGGGTCTCTCTGAGTCTATTAAGGATGAGTTGGCTAGAGTGGTTCTACCAGATACATTGGAAGGGCTGATGAGGCTGTCCATACAAATAGACAGGCGTCTCAGGGAAAGGAGAAGTGAAAGACACAGTTCTGAAGTTATTTACCGGAAACCTACGCCTCCCATATCCCATGGGGCTACCAGCAGTACCACTCAAGAGCCGATGGAGATTGGAGTTCTAAGAGGTCCTCTGTCACTAGAAGAAAAGCAGAGACGCAAAACTCTAGCCCTCTGTCTATACTGTGCTAATCCTTCCCATTCCGTAAAGGAATGTCCACTGCTACAAAAGAATAAGAAAAGTAAGTGCATTCTGACTAACATTTCTACCTCAAAGCAGAATAACCCTATTTATTGTATCATCTCTCTCTCTTTGCAGTGGGAACGTAGACGCCTAACCACTGAGGCTATTGTTGACACCGGGGCCCACGGGAATTATATAGATTCTACCATTGTGAAAATAAATAAAATAGCACTTGAAAGAAAAACCACTCCTGTCTCTATTCGTGTCGTTGATGGCACATACATATCTAGCGGTCCAATAACACATCATACTGTCCCTTTATTGGTTACCACACAAGACAATCATCATGAATATATTCGTTTTGATGTATTGCCTTCTCCTCTTTTTCCTGTGGTTCTAGGTATACAGTGGATACGCTTGCATGAACCCACTATAGTCTGGAAGACATTAAAACTCACTTTAGACTCCCCATATTGTAAGAGTACCTGTACATCTCCCACACATGTAATACAGGTAGCACAGGTAGATGAGGAGTTGCCTATCATTCCTAAGGAGTACACCCAATATATAGAAGTATTTAGCAAACGTGAGGCAGAAAACTTACCACCACACCGCAGTTATGACTGCCCCATAGACCTTAAACCTGGTGCAACTATACCCTATGGTCACTTATACCCGTTGAGTCAACCTGAGCTTGAACATTTAAAAGCTTATTTAGACGAGAACCTTAAGAAGGGATTCATCAGACCCTCGGTATCTCCTGCTGGTGCAGGAATGTTTTTTGTCAAAAACAAAGATCAATCATTACGTCCGATCATAGACTACAGAGACCTAAACAAAATCACTGTTAAGAATAGGTACCCTCTCCCATTAATACCCGAGCTCATAGAACGCCTTCACAAAGCTAAGATTTTCACCAAATTAGATCTCAGGGGGGCCTACAACCTCATACGCATAAGAGAGGGAGATGAGTGGTTGACTGCCTTTAGGACTCGATACGGTCTGTATGAGTACCTAGTTATGCCATTTGGCCTTACCAATGCACCAGCCACTTTCCAACACTACATCAATGATGTCTTCAGAGACCTGTTAGACATCTGTGTCGTAGTCTATCTGGATGACATCCTGATCTACTCCCAAAACCTTCAAGATCATATTAAGCACGTCAGCTGGGTACTCTCAAGATTACAAGTACATCGACTTTATGCAAAGGCTGAAAAATGCTTATTTCACACTCAAAAGATATCTTTCCTTGGTTACAACATTTCCTCTGAAGGCATCGAGATGCAACAAGACAAGGTTGAAGCAGTAAAAGATTGGCCTATTCCACAAACCCGAAAGGATCTCCAACGCTTCTTAGGTTTCAGCAACTACTACCGAAAATTTATAAAAAATTATTCCTCTATCGCTAAACCTCTTACCATCCTTACGGGCAGTACAACTACCTATCGGTGGAACTCAAAGGCCAATGAAGCATTTGAATTCTTAAAACACTCCTTTACTACAGCTCCAATATTGCGTCACCCTGATCCTGCTTTACAGTATTTTCTTGAAGTGGACTCCTCAGACTATGCCTTAGGAGCTGTCTTATCCCAAAGAGAAAATTTAACCAAACCTCTACACCCTATAGCCTTCTATTCGAAAATTATGTCTCCTCCTGAAAGGAATTACCCTATTGGGGAAAAGGAGTTACTCTCCATTAAAAGAGCTTTTGAATACTGGAGGCATCTTCTAGAGGGTACACTCTTACCGGTTATAGTTTATACCGACCACAAAAATTTGGAATACCTCCAGAGAAATAAGACCCTCTCAGCTAGACAGGTGAGGTGGAGTCTTTACTTTAGCAGATTTCATTTTCAAATAATTTACAGACCAGCTAACCGTAATGGAAAGGCGGACGCTCTTTCCCGAAGAGACCCTAAACCTCCTTCGGAAGGTAGCCCTACAGTGATGATACCCCACGAGAAGTTCTTAGGGATCTCATCATTTTCTGAATCCGTTTATCAAAAGGCCATACATGCTGAACAAGACTTACCTAAAGAAATAACACTAGGAAATGATGGCCTATATTACAATTCAGACAAATTATATATACCTGAGCAGTTAAGACAAAATTTGATGAAGGAACATCACAATTCCCCTCTTTCTGGACACCCTGGTATTCAAAGAACTTTAAACCTCATTTCAAGGACTTATTGGTGGCCACATATGGCCATGGATGTTCGTAACTATGTACAAAATTGCACTAGATGTATCACTTCAAAATCGGAGAGACGTCCTCCTTATGGATTACTGATGCCCATACAAGTTCCACAAAGACCCTGGACTCATCTGGGTATAGATATTATAGTTGAATTACCTACTTCAGCTGGAATGAACACCTTAATGGTGGTTATCGACTTGTTTACCAAGATGGCTCATTTTATACCGCACCACAAATTGCCAACCTCAGCTGAAACCGCACAACTATTTATAGACAACATTATTAAACTACATGGGATACCAGAAATCCTTAATTCTGACAGGGGAACTCAATTTACCTCTCGTTTCTGGAAGAACCTCTGCAACAAGTTACAGATTGAACACCGTTATACCACCGCTTACCACCCTCAGACTAATGGCCAAACAGAGCGCTTAAACCAGTGGCTTGAGCAGTATCTGCGCTGCTACTGTGCCTACCACCAAACAGACTGGAAGAAATTCCTTTCAACTGCAGAATTCGCATATAATAACTCTCTCAATTCATCCAGTAAGATGTCACCATTCTTCGCGAATTATGCATACCATCCAAAGATTAGTCTCTCAACAAAAGACTCTTCTTTAAACCCAAATGTGGAGGATCTAACTGATAGACTTACTGAAAACTGGCAACTATTACAAAGGAATCTACAAACAGCTCAAGAAACACAAAAGAAGTATTATGACCTCAGAAGAAGGCCATCCCCACAATATTCAATTGGAGACTGGGTCTGGCTATCTACAAAAAATCTAAAATTGCAGACCCCAAGCAAGAAACTAGCAAGCCTCTTTATAGGACCATTTCGTATTATACGTATCATCAACCAAAATGCTGTCACTTTACAACTTCCTACCACTCTTGCCATCCATCCTACATTCCACGTCTCCTTATTGAAACCTGCAAAAAACACTGGTACTCAACTACTACCTCCTGAAGCTCAGTCTTTAGACCCTAACGTTTATGAAGTGAGGGATATTTTGGATTCACGTTTATATAAAGGGGATCTACAATACCTTGTCAGTTGGAAGGGGTACTCTTCAGACGAAGACACATGGGAACCCCATAATCTTGTGAACGCTCCCCGATTGGTGTCTCGCTTCCATTCAAGGAATCCTCATAGACCTCGCTTACAAGCCGTGGGACGGCTTGAGTGAAGGGGGCAATCTGTCAGAACTCACTATACCACCTTATGTTAAGTGTCATACAATTACCAATACCACCTTTACCTTTTAGTTCCTCCTAGCCTATTTAAGCTTTCCCCTGACGCCAGCCAGGTGCTTAGTAATTGAGTTTTATCCCTAGGTAACTCTGCTACAAACTGAGCTCCTGCTTATTCCAAGCTACCTTATTGGAAAATAGTTCAAAACTTTATTCAAGGGAAACTGACACCTTGCTACGGTGTTCTATTTTCACTACTTTGGTTACAGTATACATTTCCGTTACATTTCCTCACATATTATCAAGCCAGGATTATACTTCAAACATCCGAGTGCCTTTTCAACATTACCAGAAGATTTGTGAGTTTTATTCTCCCGCGGACTTCATACCTGTGACGTCAGACGCCAACCGCAACCGGTTTTCAGTAAGCTGTCACTCACCGCCTATCAGCTGTTGTCTCGAGTGCCGCTCGAGTTCTCTGCTCTCAGCCGATTCAACAGGTAACCTACGACTAACTCACTACAGCTAACTGAGTTGTGTAACATCTTATTGTGACTTTAAATCTTTGGCGCACACCTCACTAATTATTGGTCACAGATGAACTGCTACATAAATTGTATTGTGATACATATGAACTGATACTTTTCCACAAATCCTCAGAAAGAATTACTTTGTTAATCTGTTTCTTTTTGGATACTTAACATATTAAGTTACTCCTTTATTTTTCTCCAAGTCTCCACATAGACTTAAAGTTTATTAACTCACTCTGAGCCCCATTATGGTTAACATCGTCATATGTTAATTAAGTGCTGAGTGAAACATTACATCTGATCCGCAGCTGTAGATCCACTGCAATAGTTGAAAGATCTTTAACCAACTAAACCCTAACAGAGGTGCTGGAGCACAGTCTGTTTAGAGGGATAGTGAGATCCTGTAGTAATGGGCAATAATATTTCCTACAATGCACTAAATGCAAGCCTGTAAGCGGACCTGCTGTGTGATCACCCTGCACTGTGTGGAACACATGGTGTTTACATTTCTGTGTGGCTTGATCTGGGGTTATTTAGCTCCCCTCAGCAGAAATAAGACTATTGCATCTTAAGTGGGTGAGACTCTGTGACAAAGAAGGATTCCCAGGCCAAACCCTTCATTGGTTTAAAATTGCTTTCAATAACCAAAGTGTATACATTATATACATATAAATATAGTGTGTGTGCATAAAACAATAGTAATTGTTTTGGGGGTTTAAGTCTTGGTGAGTTCCCACACTTTATTTTGTAGAACTTGACCCCTGACAATTCCTAACAATGTGCAGCATGGGAAATTATACCTTATGAGTCATTAGCGTTCCTGTGATCTTGACAAAAAAAAATCCCCCTCCTCTCTTTCTCTCCCCCCACCAATCACACCCACCTGTATTTTATAGTATCTGGGCAACAAAAATTTCACAACCTTCCCGCTTTGTTCCAGTCTCAACCGCAGTGTGTAGTGCCATCCATTCCCCTCTTAAGGATGCAGTCAGGAGCAGTTCTGTCTGTGCAAATGGTCCAAGTATCTATCTTTGCAACACAGGCTTAAGTGTTTGTAAAAAGAATTCCCATTTAGTCACAAATGGTCAGTATGCAGTTCCTGGCCAATAACAGGAATAGCGTGAACAACCTATAATATTTTCTGGGTATGTCATCCCAGCAGAACAGGCATATCTGCTCTTCCTGTAGCGTAACGGTGACCCCAAAAGTGCTCCTGAGTCAGTATTAAATACGAGCCCAAAATTGCCAAATTAGAGGGCAATAGAAGAAATAGTGGGCCACCATCCCACATTTGCCACATCTATTCGGCTGCTGGAGGTTCCACTTAGAAAGTCGCTTGGGAGTTATATAGTCAAAGTGTATAATTCGCACCTGAGCTTCTCGCAGTGTTGCTTTCCTAGTTAACTCTAGGCTTTTTTGTATGTCATTAAAAGATATATCATCTAAATCGATCATCTCTCACCTGTTTAGTATATGCCTCTGTGTGTCATTGGCCACTTTATGTATTAGGATTTTATAGATTCCAGTCAGGGAAAAGTCCCCCATCATAAAAGCCATCTGAGGGATGGAAAATATTGATGTGTCCCAAAAGTTTGGATCCTCTTGTTTAAGGGTATTAATGTAATGACGTACTTGTAGGCACGCATAGAACTGGTTATTTGGGATTGTGTATTGGGTGCGCAATTCATGAAAAGTTTTAACTGTGTGAGACAGAGTCTAGGACATCCCTGACTACATTATGCCTCTCTCCCTCCACTGGTGAAATGGTAGAGTATCTGTACCCACTGGAAAGCCCAAATTGCCAACCAAAGCTAGCAAACACAAGGAAGGGCGACACGGTCCCAGGAATTTATGGGCAGAGCGCCAAGCTACAAGAGGACCTCTGTAAAGAATGGAAGACCTAATATGAGGAGTCTCATCTGGCCTGAGATATGGTAAGTATGACAATTCTATTGGTTTTAGGACTGCATTCTCCAAACCCACATCAGTAAAATGAGACGTACCTAGTTGCTGATCCATAACAAGACATATTATTGCTGCCTAATTATAGAGTTTTAAATTCGGGAGACCAAAGCCTCCATCTTTGTATGGAAGTTGTAAAGTTTTAGCTGCTATATGAGGTTTGCCCCCACACCAGACAAAAATTTGAATAGCTTGATTCAGAGCTACAAGGTCCTTTTTTGTGATCAGGAATGGCAACATGAGCATCAGGTACAATATGCAGGGTAGAGTGACCATCTTTTTGAGACTAATACGTCCCATGAGGGATAGCGGAAGAGATTTCTATTGCCATAACTGGTCACAGAGGGCTGTGCATTGTCTTGAAATATTCAGATCATAGAGGCAGTGTGGGTTTCTGTGAAGGTAAATGCCAAGATATGTGAGCTTATTCCCAACCACCATAAAGCGATAGTTCATGGAGCTATTGCTATGTTTGTTTAGCCATAAGATTTCCGACTTTGACTTATAACCAAAGAAGGTGCCAACATTTTGATTTGTTTTAAGGATATTAGGGATATGTTTGCCCAGATCCTCTACAAATAGCAACATATTGTCAGCATATAAGGCTAACTTTTGAGGTTTCCTGTGTATCAAGAGTCCCGGGAAGACCTGTCTTAGCTTGATGGCCAATGGCTCTTGAGCCAAGTCAAATTAATCCCTATACCGCCACATACACACCTCAAGTATCTATCCTATTAACCCCTAAACTGCTACGTACCCACCGCAAGCATTAATCCTGTTAACCCCTAAACCACCACATACCCACTGCAAGTATCTATTTTATTAAACCCTAAACCACCACATACCCACTGCAAATATTTATCCTATTAACCCCTATACTGCCACATACCTCAAACGCAAACTAACCTAGCCTACTCTAACCCCCTCTAAACTAAACCCTCTAAGTTACTTTAAAAAAGAAATAAAATCTAAGTTACTTGAAAAAAAATATTAAACCTAAACCGCCAGAACCCCAAACACAATCTACCCCCCCCCCTAAACTAAACCCCCTACGTTATATTTTTTTAAAAAATTAAGTTACAATAAAAAGAAAAATCTAAGCTACAAAAATAATAAATTACAGTATCCAAAATAAACACCATTATATCTAACACTAATCTACATGCCACATAAAATTAAAAACCCACCCCCAAAAAAAATCTAAACCCTAGCACTAAAATAAATGACAATAGCCATTAAAAGTGCTTTTTGTAGGGAATTGCCCTAAAGAGATTTCAGCTCTTTTACAAAAAAAACAATTACAACCCCCCCTACAATACAAGTAACCCTCCACCCCCAAAATAATAAAATCTACCTAAAAATCTATCATAGAAAATAAAAGTAAAAATAAAAAAGCCTATTCTTAAAAATTAAAAAAAAACATTACCCCAAAAGTTGTACTCCTTATTCGAAAATTCGGCTCCTTTTGATTTGGATGTTGGGCCCTTGGGCCCTCTTCATCCTGGGTTCCTACTGCTGGGGCCCCATCTTCCTGGAGGTGGACTTTTGTGGCCTCTTTGCTGCCTCTGCTCCGCAATCTTCATTCACGTTGGGGCCTTATTTGTCCTGGCTCCTGGCGCCAGGGGCCCATCTTCACGGTGGAAGAGAGCTGAAGAAAAGAAGATGCAGAGCAGAAGCACTGAAGTCCGCCTCCACTGCTGCAAAGATGGGCCCCCTGTGCCAGGAGCTGGAATGAAGAGGGCCCTGAAGTGGATGAAGTTTGCGGAGCCCGGCTAGGTTTGCCGGTCCTCCATCGGTCAGCCACCACCTAATATGGCCTAATATTGTTTGATCCAAATAGGTGAACTATCAGATTGTATTGTATTCAACTCACAATCTAGGATGCACTCCAGTTAGTGCAATGGGAGCAGTCTGGGATCTATAACAGTCACCCAGCAGACCGAGCTCTCAAGGTGGAGATAGAAGATCTGTAGTGGAACACAAGGGAACACAGAGGTGCCTATATGGCCTAGTACTGTCTTATGCCAAAAGCAATGGTATGTGTGGTAAGGTATATACTCACAAAGTGTAAAGCATCTCCTTTGATGCTAGTCAGACAGGAAGGGATCAATCAAGTCACCCAACAGACTGTATCAGGGCTTCCACAGGGGGCAATCCGCAGAGGTCCAGTGGACCCAGTGAAAATCCAAATAAAACACAGTAGCAAGTGTTTGAGATAAAAAAGTGTAAAACTTTACTAACATAGATTAAAATACAGCGACGCGTTTCTCAGTCACAGACTGTTTCCTCAGGCTTCATAAAATGATTTACAAACACTTGCTACATATACCTAACCAAACCAATTAACATAATTGATATCACTTGTAGTGGGTGTAATCTATGACATCATAGGTATCCTAGTAACCAAACTGTTTTGACAACATAGGTAAACCTAATTAATATGTTATATAATGAACAGACATACCTATTAAAATACTTATTACAACAGACAATATTCACAATAATCCTAGATCAATCTATACAATTGCATAAAAAAATATATATGAATCTCTATAAGTGCAGACAAACAGATATTCATTTTATCTTGCAGTAAATCATTTGATCATGTGTAAAATCAGTTTGTATATCACATCACATAAACTTGTGTATATTAGACACCCTAATACGCATTGCCACATGTGATACTCGCAATAATTCTAAAACAATCTATACAATTGCAAATAACAATTTGGATCTTCTATATGTGCAAAAATACAGATATTCATTTTAGCCTGCAGTTAATCTTTTGATCAGATGCAGAATCTATTTGTATATCACATCATACAGGCTAAACTTGTGTATATTATATGCCCCAATATTTTCCAATAGATTTTTTATTTAATTATTTGTTTTAATGTATATATTTACTCGATCACAGATTGCCACATTCAGTTCCCCAACCGCCACTGTGAGTTAATCCGGGCACTGAACAGGGCAATCCGCTATTCATTGTTCATAAATTAGTCAGCATACGAGTTTCCAATGCACATACCTTATAATTAATTAACCAAAGTTGTTCCTGCTGATGGTGGGATCAAATCGATCCCAATTCCCTAACTTGCTTTAACTTGTTACACAACGCCATTGAATTACTGAGTGGCGTTCGTCTGGTTCTAATGTGCATGTCGGAAGTGTAACCATAGGAACCGTCTAACTTATTCGGCTCCACGTCAGGCATAAGTGAAAGGCTGTGACCCAATAGAACTATGTGGCTCCTTGGCTCGATGTAATGATTGGCTGTAGTCCGACCACACATCACAAGGACTATTTAGTTGTTTATATTTATTTCATTAACAGATGCCACTAGAGATTCAAAGCGGCTTACTGCTAGCGCTAGTGCGCATGTTATTGATGTAACCATAGATGCCATATAATTCAATTCGGCTCCATGGTACGCACAAATTAAATGATGTACCTTGAGATACCTATGTATCTTTGTGGGTCAATGTAATAGCTAGCAGTATTGCTGCCACTAGTATTATTATAAATACAAAAAGACCTATTCAACGCAATAATGAATGTAATAGAAAGCTATTAGCTTAAAAAATCCTTTAGCAGTAAATGACTAGTGTCTGTACTCCAACACACAGGATTAATATGTTTAGTTATTTAGTAGATGGTACTATAATATTGGCGTGTTACAGTAAAAAGCTATCTATACTGAGTGAACCTAGAGTTGTAATATAACAAAATTTGTTTATACTTAGTGAATAATGATCAATGTGTGATGGTAAGAATAATAATAAAAATTAAAATTATATGCCATTTGTGCGCTCTATAGATTGTTGAAGAGAGATATTTGTGTAAAGACATTAATGTCTATTAGAGAATATTCGTGTTGTTAATAAGAAAAAATAAAGTGTAATAAAATATATATGATATGTGAAAATATATATAAAAAATTAGAAGAGTTGGGAAATTAATGTATTCCCCTTTAATTAGTGAAATACTTGTTGTGTTTATATTTTTTCCATTCGCATTAGTTAAATGTTTGTTATGCTTATATTTTTTCAAGTGCTTCTCCTATTAAATATCCCGCCTATCTAAGACTATTATATTTACATTCAAAATAACCTAAATAATTTGTGTCAATGGATATATATGTGTGTGTGAGTGGTACATCATTTAATTTGTGCGTACCATGGAGCCGAATTGCATTATATGGCATCTATGGTTACATCAATAACATGCGCACTAGCGCTAGCAGTAAGCCGCTTTGAATCTCTAGTGGCATCTGTTAATGAAATAAATATAAACAACTAAATAATTGTGATGTGTGGTCGGACTACAGCCAATCATTACATCGAGCCAAGGAGCCACATAGTTCTATTGGGTCACAGCCTTTCACTTATGCCTGACGTGGAGCCAAATAAGTTAGACGGTTCCTATGGTTACACTTCCGACATGCACATTAGAACCAGACGAACGCCACTCAGTAATTCAATGGCGTTGTGTAACAAGTTAAAGCAAGTTAGGGAATTGGGATCGATTTGATCCCACCATCAGCAGGAACAACTTTGGTTAATTAATTATAAGGTATGTGCATTGGAAACTCGTATGCTGACTAATTTATGAACAATGAATAGCGGATTGCCCTGTTCAGTGCCCGGATTAACTCACAGTGGCGGTTGGGGAACTGAATGTGGCAATCTGTGATCGAGTAAATATATACATTAAAACAAATAATTAAATAAAAAATCTATTGGAAAATATTGGGGCATATAATATACACAAGTTTAGCCTGTATGATGTGATATACAAATAGATTCTGCATCTGATCAAAAGATTAACTGCAGGCTAAAATGAATATCTGTATTTTTGCACATATAGAAGATCCAAATTGTTATTTGCAATTGTATAGATTGTTTTAGAATTATTGTGAGTATCACATGTGGCAATGCGTATTAGGGTGTCTAATATACACAAGTTTATGTGATGTGATATACAAACTGATTTTACACATGATCAAATGATTTACTGCAAGATAAAATGAATATCTGTTTGTCTGCACTTATAGAGATTCATATATATTTTTTTATGCAATTGTATAGATTGATCTAGGATTATTGTGAATATTGTCTGTTGTAATAAGTATTTTAATAGGTATGTCTGTTCATTATATAACATATTAATTAGGTTTACCTATGTTGTCAAAACAGTTTGGTTACTAGGATACCTATGATGTCATAGATTACACCCACTACAAGTGATATCAATTATGTTAATTGGTTTGGTTAGGTATATGTAGCAAGTGTTTGTAAATCATTTTATGAAGCCTGAGGAAACAGTCTGTGACTGAGAAACGCGTCGCTGTATTTTAATCTATGTTAGTAAAGTTTTACACTTTTTTATCTCAAACACTTGCTACTGTGTTTTATTTGGATTTTCACTGGGTCCACTGGACCTCTGCGGATTGCCCCCTGTGGAAGCCCTGATACAGTCTGTTGGGTGACTTGATTGATCCCTTCCTGTCTGACTAGCATCAAAGGAGATGCTTTACACTTTGTGAGTATATACCTTACCACACATACCATTGCTTTTGGCATAAGACAGTACTAGGCCATATAGGCACCTCTGTGTTCCCTTGTGTTCCACTACAGATCTTCTATCTCCACCTTGAGAGCTCGGTCTGCTGGGTGACTGTTATAGATCCCAGACTGCTCCCATTG
Organism: Bombina bombina; assembly: GCF_027579735.1. Classification (NCBI taxonomy): domain Eukaryota; kingdom Metazoa; phylum Chordata; class Amphibia; order Anura; family Bombinatoridae; genus Bombina; species Bombina bombina. The sequence continues at coordinate 781,607,151 of NC_069502.1, read as the reverse complement.
CACTAACTGGAGTGCATCCTAGATTGTGAGTTGAATACAATACAATCTGATAGTTCACCTATTTGGATCAAACAATACTAGGCCATGTGGCGCATCTGTCTTCTTCTCTGTTTATAGGTTACCCTTTCGGATCCAGGCCGGGTCTGCTACAGATTGCTGCCTCAACAACATCTTATTTTACATACCTAATATAAATTGTTGGAATATAATGTTATATTGCTACTTTGCTGAATTGTTATATATTGTTGTAAATTACTAATTTGCTGAATTACATCTGTGAATAGATATTTGTATATCACTATTATCCATTCAACCATAATCTGTGCATTTTATTTACTATCTTTTATAATACACAACATATTGTGCATAAATTCTCTTAGGGCGCCCCCTATCCTATAGTCACCACCTAATATCACATCTCTGTGACACATTATTTGAACATTGATTATAATTTTTGCAACATAGCTTCATAGTTATAATGGGGAGGTTTACTATTTAGTATTGTTTATTAAAGTGAGATATTTTTCTGACAGTAGGCAGTATGTGGGAGGTAGCTGGGACTTTCCAGGGGAGTGTAGTTTAAACATTACTGCAGTGTAGGTGGTATTAGAGACTTAGCTGGGTGTTCCAGGGGTGTGTAGGTTAGGCGTGACATAGGTATAGGCAGTCGGTGGAGTCAGCTGGGTGGTGCAGGGAGAGTGTAGGTTAGCCCTGACGTAGGTGTAGGCGGTCGGTCGTAGGAAGCGAGGTGGAGCAGCGGGAGTATAGGCTATGCATGATGTAGTTATAGGCGTTCAGGGGGAGTTAGCGGGGGAATGGGAGTAGCCTGCACTTTGATTCAGACACAGCACAAAATCAATATGTTCGAATCAGCGAAGTGCAGGTTGCGAGTAAGGTAGTGGTCATGTTTGTCAGCACAGCTATCAGCTGTCGAGACTACATCGCCTGAGGTAGTTAGAGTAGGTGTAATAAAACTTAGGTCCTGCAGGCAATCTTTGAAATGTGCCTACACAGAAACTAAATTCTGCGCCATATAGGTCCACTTCAAATAAGCCCCCTGGCCACAGCAAAATGCAGACTAGTGGCTTGGACTCTCTTCTTTTATTTGAATATTTTGACAGACCATCGGACTGCGAGGCCAGTAAGGCAGTTTCTCGATGGTCTGACGATGCTTTGAATATCGGAGCCAAAGAGAGAAAGACACCCCAGCAAATATAGAGATTGAGGGAGACATTCTACTAGCAGTTTATTCTCTATAGTCGCCATTTAGTTTTTTGTTTTTTTATTAACTTCAAAATCTTTATCGGGATATCACAAATAGATATTTACAACAGTATCCAAGTATATCTATAGCAATGATCCCAAATTTACATATGAAGTTTCTTATGCAATGTATACCGCTTGTTGTTTCTTATTTCCCTTATTTATTTTTGTGCCACTTACAAAAAGCCTTACAAAGGCAAATAATAACATTTTATGCTTTCAAAATGTACAATTAACCATTTGCATTAATGATAACTGCAAAGAAGTAAAAGAAGATTATAAACGAATAGCTATCTGGACTAGAGTGAGATTTATATATATATATATATATATATATATATATATATAATTGCATACGATCAATAAAGTGTACGTCAGAAGACTATATCATATTAACAGAGAAGTGGTAGCAGCTCACATATTAGGGTCATATTTCCCAAACAAGGTAGTGTAGTTAAGTAGAATTATTTACCATGTAGACAAAAGTGTTCAAAGATTTTAAGTAGGCCATAATATGTGAGATTTGAAACCAGGGAAGAGCTAGCTGTTTAAGCCACGCCTGAGCCAAGGGCCAACTTGAGAACCAAAAACAGGTAGACACAAAAGAGTTTCCTTGGGAGTGACAGGGGAGGGAAGTCCCAAAGAAGGGGAGGGTATATACATATTTTTAGGAGAACAAAAAGAGAAGAAAAATATGAGGGCATTCCCACCAGATGTTATGAGGAGTGCCCAGTGCATCACTACCCCACCAACATCTCTGCGAGTCGACAGGAAATATTTTAAATAGCCTAATTGGGGTGAGATGCCACTGCAAGAGAACCTTTAGATACAGCTCATATAAAGTAACGTAATGGACAGCATTTTCAGTAAGTAGCACAGCGCTCCGCCATTCAAACACATCATGTGATAAAGGAATGCTTCCCATTGTTGGATGGGAGACAACTTATAAGAAAGTGGAGGGTGTAAGATATCTCTGTAAGAGAGGGAAAGAAGAGTTCAGTTCTGTTAACCCGAATCCCACCTCTTTTCCCACCCTGTTCTGCTATAAAGTGGTGCATATGAAAAAGCACATGAACTCAGAAAGCAACAGAGTGTCAGGATTTCAAAATAAAGAGATAACAGAGGGTGGAATTTGAGTAGAAATTGGTTATATGGGATTATTTAATTGTCACTATAAAGATCTCTAATCGTATAAATATCCATGCCATAGAATTAAGTGGGTTTTAGGGAGAATGAGTAATACATATTGAACAGAGTGAGAGGGTTAATGTTGGGATGTTGTGGCTTTTATCCCAAAACTTTAAGAAGTTAGATTTGATAATATAATTCAAAAAGAGAGCCATAGGCCTCATATTCTTAGGGAGCCAAATTAAATACCACAGAGAAAAACTCAAATTCCTTCCACTATCATCTAAGGTGTAAGCACCCCAGAAGGTGGTGTGTGAAAGCCTAGCCACTTTATGAATAATATGTTGGCGATAGCAGCTCCTCCCAACAAGATGGGTTGCTTGTAGGATTCTAGTAGCTGCTCTTGTCTGTCACACCACTCCTTCGGCCTTTGGCATGGCCAAGCCAATGTGGTTGTTGTCGGTGCACGGCGATGTCCGCTGATGCCGCTCTGGATTGCTCCTGTGTGTCCTCCTTAACGTGAATCTGCGCCTATGTAAGTACCTCCTTTGCTTACTTTTACTGCCCAAGTATAGGTTTGCCTTTGTACTCTCCTGGGTGTTATTTATGCATTGCCAAGTGACCATTCTTCTTTTTAACCCTTTTGTTACTGTGAAAGATTGGATTGCCTGCATGTTACTGAACCCTGCATTGCCTTCTGACCTTTCTCCTGCTTATCCCTGTTGATACTGAAAGATTGGACTGTCTGTTCTCATTGTTCAGTGCACAAACTGGTGAGCATTCCTTTTATTTTTGTACATAGTACTGTTTGGATACTTCTGATTCCTACTCAGCCCTGTAACCTACTCCTCAGTATCTTTGCTGTTTATGGTGATTGCTGTTCCTGAACTATCTCATTCCTCAAATCCGTTTAACTTAGTTTTGGGATTTTTCCACTTGATGCTGGGATAAGAAGACTACTGGCCAGGATTGGATTGATAAGGAAATATCCCATAAACATTACATTGGCTTTTTATTTCTCAGAATAAATTTGTTACATGTTTATTTTAATTGGAAAATATGGATGGAGTATAAGAAGAGAGCTGAATAAGTAAGTAAGTTTACATGGGAGATTCATGTTAAAAGCTGCATTCCTCAGTTTTGCATAACTAACACATGAACTAATGCCCTCTAGTAGTGAAAAAATGTCAAAATGCATTTAGATAAGAGGCGGCCTTTAAGGTCTATGAAATTAGCATATGAGTCTACCTAGGTTTGGCTTTCAACTAAGAATACCAAGAGAACAAATCAAAATTTGTGATAAAAGTAAATAGGAAACTTGTTTAAAATGACATACCCTATCTGAATCATGAAAGTTTATTTAGAACTAGACTGTCCAAAGTGATTTAATTGCAGCTTACATTTTGTCATCTGTGATCTGTGAGATAAGAAAGTCGTTCTGGTCTTACGAAAACATTAGGTAATGTAATGAAAGACAAGAAAACGTGAATGAACACTCTGAGCCAGGTGATCTGGGCTTCCCGCTAAATTATATAAAGCTGGAAAAAAAATGCAAAGGCTAGGGGGGGCGGAGCCATCTTCCAGAGAATATGGCCGCGCTTTGAGTGTGCTGCTGACACCCTGCCCTATATGTGTAACCAACAACAGCGTTGAAGCACTCACTTGAGGAGGAAACTCAACATGGGATAGACCCCAGAGAGCCCACAACTGTTCTGGAGCAGTTCAGTGTCCGCGGCCTGCCATATAGCAAAATTACCGATGGGCACTGCAATCACCCTCGTGACTGCGAAACCTCAACTCCCACAAACTAAGTGAATACCTACTAGAACCACATACAAATCCCCAGCACCGGATCCTCCCTGCTGATTGCGGACATCGCTAAGAAGCCCCACAAGCTGAATTTTGCAGCGTACCGGCAACTTTATCACTCAGCCCGATTCCAGCCACGTGGGCACTGGTAAAAGGGATGACTGGCATAACGCTTCCTTTTCCACACTGAGTAGAGCTAAGTATATGCTGAACAACACTATATTGATAGTAATATCTGTGATATACATATACACTACTGTTGTGGAATTTTTATAAACGACCACAAAGATCACTGCACAATGCCTGACAAGGCTTTTATATATACTCCATCTTCAAAATGTCACCAGATAAGCTCATATGGGTCAATTTATCAAAGTGCGAGCGGACATAATACGATGTAGCGTATCATGTCTGCCGCACATTGATAAATGCCGACAGCATATGCTGTCAGCATTTATCATTACACAAGCAGTTCTTGTGAACTGCTTGTACAATGCGCCCCTGCAGATTCGTGACCAATCGGCCGCTAGCAGGGGGTGTCATTCAGCCTGATCGTAGTGGACCAGTCTTTAGACCGCTGCTTCATAACTGCTGTTTTTGGCGAGCTCCATTCAGAGCTTGATAATTCGGCCCCATAGTCTTTAATGTGGTTGTAATCCAATGCTTCCAAGGCAAGCAACTGAATTAGATTATGTAGATTTGCCCTTTACCCACTAATAGAGAGATAACTAAGCTGCTCTTATCTTTTACCTCAGCTACACAAGCTCTTGTTCAACACTATAAGAGACATGTATCTTGCTAACTGACCATGCAGTATGTGAAATAAGTGATTGATCATTTTCTGACACTAGATATGGTCTTTTAGAGGAAGACTTGCATCTCTATATATTACTGAGAAACTGTATGTAGAAACATATATTTGTCAGTGACTTTCCACAAGTTTATTAATCTGTACCTGCTGTGCACTACATTCCTAGAAGGGATCTCCTCTGATTATTGAAGCATATCCTACTAATGCCCACAACACCATCATAAGTTATAACCTCACGTGCATATTTATATATCTGCTAGTGAAACCTCATTCGCAGAAACTCATTCTGATAAGTTGTTGTCCACATATTTTATCAAGCTCTACTTGTTTTACACCATACCCCAGGATATAACCCAAAACTGGGTATACCCCATAAATATTCACCACACCACTCCAGGGGACAACTCTATTCTGCTTCCTACCTAACCTCCAACAACAAAGACACAATTATTAATAAAAAAAAGACTTCCCTCACCCCTGGCATTCAAAAAAATAATACCACAATCCTCCAAGACGTCACCTTAAAAAATTGACCAAACAGGAAAAACGTCCAGAGCATTCAACAAGCACTATGCCATCACTTAACTCATTCTTCAGCCTGGCTGAAACTACCATCACTATACCAGAAACACCACTACCTTCTAAAAGAAATTCTCCTTCCCCTACATCAGACATAGGCGTTGAAGATGTCACTGAAAATGTGACTATTCCAAAATCCTTACTAGAATCTATACCATCAAAGCCAAACTTCCACGGTTTTTACTGGGTCAAGTCCGCAGCTGTATTAAGGAGGAAATTTATGCAAAGACATAAACTAAATTGAAAATAATACTTAGAAGAACTACAAGAAAGCAACAATCATTATTGTTATTATTATTCTTATGTACCTTATTTTTTTTTCCTTCCCTATTGTTGTTATTGTTATCTACACACTGTTGGACCTCACAAGTCTTATGTTGCGAATGGGCTAAGATTCCATCTTCACATTTACTTCTTCCTTAGTAAATATGGCTAACACACAAGCACCGTCTCTTATATTTCTTACTCAAAATGTAAAAATATTCACCATTCCACACAAACGTTCTATTGCTTTTGTTGACTTTAAAAGCACTCAAAATTACATAGTTTTTTTGCAGGAAACTTATTTCAAAAAAGGGTTCAGAACCTTCCAACTATTCCTCCCACCCCTTACATTTTCACAACAGCCATCGTTCAAAGAAAATTAACAGTGTTAGTATATTCATCCATAAAACAGTCCCCTTTCAACTCCAACACATGGAAAAAAATAAAGAAGGCAGATATTTGGGGTTACAGGGCCTTCTTTATGGTAGGCCAATTTCATTGGTTAACATTTATGTCCCAAACATGCGCCATCCCATTTTTTTCAATAAATAGTTGAATTGACAATCCCACTCTCAAAAGGAGCACTCCTCATAGCCGAAGACATTAAAATGTACCCCTGTCAGGGTTTTTTCCCTGTTTTATTTTCCATGTGCTGCTGGCAGCCATTTTAGTCACCTCTCTTGCTGACTCTGGTGCATACTGTGTGATGCTGCTCTTTTCCTGCACTTCCTTTTAAGGCAAGACTGGTGTACATCATCCGTGTGAGACAGGATGCAGTCTCAGAATTTTGAGGTCATCACTTATTATTTAAAGGGCCTCTGTTCACTATGCTTTGCCCTTGCGTTGTCTCAGACCTGTTTGTGAGAGCTCCTGTGTATTACCTGACTCTGCTGTTTTCCTTGTTCCTTATTCCAGCTCATCTGACTACTCGATTTGGCTCCTGACTCGGCTCGTCTGACTATTTGCTTTGGCTCGTCTGACTACCAACTCTGGTTTTGATTCCTGGATTTTTATTTGACTTGTGGACTTTTATTATATTTTGCTATTAATAAAGGTGTGATTATTTTTGCACTTCTCATCTCAGTCTGATTCCTGGCACCCTAACATTATGCAAGGGCCATGAATCCAGATGGTGCTAATAATCCATCTTTACCTGCCATAATTTCCAGGATGGATGAACAGGATCATCGCTTGGATCAATTTGCACTAGCCCTGCAAACCCTGCTGACTCACACTGCACATTTGGACCAAAGTGTCCCGCAAGTTATGGCTGCTCCTATTTCCGCTGCTGCACCTAGTCCTACCAGGAGCATGTCCGGTTCTGCACCTCTACCTCAGCGATATGGAGGTGATCCTAATCAGTGCAGAGGGTTTTTGAAGCAGGTGGGCATTTACTTTGTGATGTTACCTCAGGCGTTTCCCTCTGACAGAGCTAAGGTGGGATTTCTCATCTCGTTACTCTCTGACACAGCTCTTGCATAAATACACAATAATAAAAGAAACATATGATCTGGGACTTGATCATAAAAAAAAATCCAATTATGTCCACGATCCCCTTCTGTCTAACACCCACACTACAAAACTATAAATTTAAAATGGGTCAGGTAACTTTACCAACCACTAAACATGATATTCATGGATTACTCCCAATTTATACCCCAACAGAATCCTCGAAAATGTTATATCGCAAACCCAACTGCAAACCGTAGGTGGAGGCATTTTTGCTTCTTGGCTGAAATGTTACCAGCTAACTAATTTTCTAACCACTCATAGGAATAAAAATCTGTTAATGCACACCCGAACTGCTTTTGAACTCTTATGTAGTGTGACTGATCTCCCTAAACACTGAATATCTCTTTTTTACAACCTACTCATTAACCAACCACATGATTCCTTACCTTCCTACACTCACAAATGGCAATCAGAACTACCAATGCAAGTGTCCACAAAAGAGTGGAGCAACATATTTTCTAAAATGGCCAAATCATCAACCTCTAGCTTACTTTTAAAAACCAATTATAAACTCTTAATGAGGTGGTACTTGACACCTCAAAGACTCAAACATATATTCCCACAGGCATCGGACCGATGCTGGAAAAAATGTAAGCAAATCGGGTCCCTTTACCACATATGGTGGTCATGCACCCTAATTCAGACTTTTTGGAAATAAATCTTATCTTGGGTTGTGACTTGCCACTTGACTCCCTGATATTCTTGCTACATGTAACCCCTAGATTACAGACTAAAAAACACTCTAAACTGCTACACATAGCTATTAACAGTGCCAAACAACTGATCCCACAATTGTGGAAACAGACAAACACCCCCACCGTTTCTGAATGGAAAACACAATTCTCACATAATCTAGCCTTGGAGAAATATCTTTATTTCTCCATCAGTAAATTTGACTTCTACTATAATATGCAATTCATATGGGAATCAAATCTAGTTCACAAAGCCCTGCTAATGTCCTGGCCCCTCTTCTTAATTCATTTGCCCAAAGATATCCTACTCAACTATAATATGTAGTCAACGATGGTACTCTACAAAATCAGAACTAGCCAATCCTAATATAATACACTCTCTTTCAAACACTCTGCAAGATAAACTCTGGAAATGTCACTTTAGCAAATAACCCTACTTGCTGTCCAACTGTGAATAACTCTTGTCCTCCTCTTCTTTTTCTTTCTTCTTCTATTTTTTCCCTTTCTGTTGAACTTCTTAAACACTATCTGACCTCACCTTATTACTACAGGAAATTATAACTACTTACTTGTTGATGTTATATTTACTTGCACCTCAATGCCACATGTCACTAAAATGTGAAATGGAAATGGATGTAATTTATGCAAAAGTATTGAGTAATGGATTTTATGTTGAATTTCCAATAAAAACAAATTTCAAATTTAAAAAAAATGCAAAGGCTAAACAAATGTTACATGGCTTATGTAAGGTTTTGTCTATGCACTTTGAGAATATGTATCTGAATATGTATCTGTCTGCTTTGTTGCCTTTGTAATAGTATATTCCTATAAGTCGTTGAAGATAAAAAGCTGCCCTCTCATACTCGAGGTGTCACGGGAGGGGGGGGGGGGGGGGTTGGAGTGCCTGTACAGTGTCTGTGACAGGATGCACCTTCGAGAGCTCCAGAGGATTTTCTTACAATCTGTCGATTATTGGATCCCAAGAGACAGCATTCATACAGAATTCCATCATATATCGCTCCCTCATAAAGAGAGGAACATTATTATACCACATCAGATCTCTACATGAATCTGGAGACCCAACTCAGACGTAATAGACCTAAAGCGGCAGCTTACTAATAGGCAGCAATCCGCCCCCCGACCCGGGGTTTTTGCTCACTTCTGGGCAACTACATCTATACAGCTGACAACTGCACTCAATAATGGACACTGAGCAGCCAAAAATCTGAAACAGAGCAGCCATGTGCGATCACACTTTATTAAACAGGCTTGATGCCCAATACCTAAAACTGGAAAGGCTATTACAAAACCCTATATGACAAGGCACCATCAGCAGAAGCTCTGGAGCAACTTATAACAATCTCCATAAAGCCTGCCGAGTCCACAGCACCCTCACATAGACTATCCCCAGCTGCTCATGGAGAGCCGGCTGAACAGGAACCTCCTACATGCACCTCAGATAGCATGTGAATTCCTTTAGTGGAGCTTAACGAGAAGATGGCAACAACAGATAAAAGCCCACAGACAGCACTGAAGGGCCCCGGTGCTGCCAAAACAAAAATTGGATTACCCTTCTTGCTGCTGACTGCACCAATCACCATGGCCATAGCAAACAAGCTAACCCAAAATATGGCTGACAGGCTAGACAGAACGGCTCTCAACTCGAATTCACTGACTCTGGGTGAGAAGCCCAATACTCCTCAATTGTTAACGCTACATGGAGGAAAAATGGGGATCGCATTTACAAAAGCTTCCAGGAATAGCTACATCCTGGGAAGTATGACCCTGCCTCAAACATATACTCTTCCCCTAATTGGGACAAACTCTACACCGCATAACCCTCCTCTAGACACAGCACCTCCATGGTGTCTAAAAAACGGAAAGCAGGCTTTCCTCCTACTACTCGAGACAATCACATAGCTATAATTTTGCATTCATAAGCCGATGTCTCTGGGGTAATTGCAAATAGAAAGTAATCTATTATAGGCTCATATATTTACAGATTGTTATGCTTGATGGTTGAATTTACACTTTAGCAGTGTGAGGTCAGGTGGTGTCAGACTCACTATGAATATGGAGATTATATTATCAGACAAGGAGCCAGAGGGGACACATTCTTTATTATCAGCAAAGGAAAGGTAAACGTTACTCGAGAAGATTCTCCTAATAAAGATCTGATTATATATATACGCTCTTTAGAAAAAGGTGAATGGTTTGGGGAGAAAGCACTTCAAGGCTGTATATTCTATCTCGAACAACTGCCATTGATAATCAGCGCTCTATATATAGCGGGTCTCTGGCTGGTGTATCATATATCCTCTTGAGAAAGCTCCGCTGAGAGGAGCGAAACCCGTTGAGGTATTATGTCCTCTCCCGGCCACTGTACATGCCATAGTAGCCTCTGTTTGGCGTCTTGTCTGGGAGAGGGTGTACTATTTCGCAAACAATCTTTTTTGCATGAACTGTCACTAACGGAGCACATCAGTGCACACTGACTACCAGGGCCGTCTTTAACACAGGGCAAAAGGGGCAGCTGCCCAGGGCCCAGTTTCTGTTGAGGGGCCCAAGAGTCCTAAAAAAAATAAAAAAAATTTTATGGTTCATACCAGACTGCTGATGTGACATGGGGAACACACACATTCAGTCCTAATACGGTCACAGTCAAAAGTACTCTGCTTATTTTTTTATTTTTTTTTAAACTGTGCCAGACCATGCCGGTGTCATGTGACATGCCAAGCTAGTGCCATGTGCTGTTTTAGATGTGCACTGTGCAGCACTGAATGCAAAGCCCTAACTCGGCATCAAGCCATTCCCACTTCATCATAAAAGGTCCTACTGGGGTTATCACTGTTACAAGGTAACTGCTCTGGTGGTAGGGATTGTTTCTGTGTAGTGTTGACTGTAGGCGAATGCAGCAGAAAGCTGGAGCGGCAAGCACATGAGGATTTGAGAATCTGTGCAGCTGCATACACTGTTCTCGTCAGTCTTGAGGCTGTGTGACTCATCTCACACTGTATCCATGCAGCCTTGGACAGAGAGCATCCAGTCTGCTGGTCCCCTTAGCTCTGCTCTTTCCGCTGTGGCCCTAAGATCAAATAACTGAAGTTTGTTAGGGAACAGTGCTTTGTAGAAAGGTGTCAGTGGGAAGAATAAGTGAGTGCACACACACCCCTCCCCATGCAGCATTGTCTAGTGCAGGGTGAGAGGGAACTTGTTCCTAGCAAAAAAGTGACATGTGCTGCTGTGGCTGATGTATAGTGTCATGCTGATACTTCACACATTAATGTAAGGTTTATTTTTATAGTTTTTGTTTTCTCTCTGTCTCAGATTGTACAGCTTCCCATAGTAGTTCTGCTGTTCCAGTCAGTAAACCTATACTGCACCTCCATGCTTCCTCCTCAGTCTTTACCTTGCTTTGCTCCTGTTGGCTGCCCTAAATCTCTTTAACCAGCTAACCTCACACCAGAATCACATTCAAAAGAATATTAAATTAATCCACAGTGGAGGAATTTATATATTTATTTACTTATTAGTACTGCTTAGGTCCAGTTTCACATATTGCAATTTATTTCATTTTTTTAAATCAATAGCTCAGCAGTGGATAATCCACTGCTGGGCTAATAATTAAAAAAAAAATTTGATTTAGTTGTTTTTTGGGCTGTAGGGGTGGAGAGCGAAATTGCATGGGGGGGGGGCCAAGAAATTTTTTGCCCAGGGTCCAGTCAATATTAAAGACAGCCCTGCTGACTACGGGGATTTCTCAGCTACAGACGGGTGGACATCCGGGGGTTTTCAATCTGGAGGATCAGCACAAATGGGATATATCGCTGTATGCTGTTATCCAGTGCCACCAAACATGGACCGTACCACTAATATTGATGTGCCTCTTATCTTGCGAGTGTCAGCCATAATTAGGGCCTTTTATCAATTAAAGTGAGTGTTTTACTTGAGTCAGAGGTGCGCTCTCTTTTTTCTTTTCTAGTCCTCATCGCAAGGTTCCCGGATTCCTTGACCTAAGGAGCTGCCCTGACAAACCTTTACACACAGAGCCTATTCATCCGTAGGCTCAGCGACTGTATTTGTATTTTTGGGTGCATTGATTGTGTACACTAACTGTGTGGACGTCACGGATTTGCGTGATTCTACACCGGGTTTGCACTCATTTATCAAGCTGCACCTAGCTCCTAGACACACTGTGACATTTGAATATTGTGTCTATCAGCGTTCCAAATACCGTTCTCCCTACATAGGGATTCCTTTTTCTTGATATCTATTGTGGTGTTTGCGCAACTTTGTACACTTTGGGGGAATCTCTTTTTTGTTTTTGAGTATTTTGCTTCCGAAAATTGTGTACAAGGTTCTCTAGACCAGGGTTCTTTAAACTACCGGTCGCGGCCCAGTACTGGGTCGCAACAACTTGTTCACTGGGTCGCAAGCACAGTCAACATGAAACAATTTTGTGCTGAAAAATGCAGCCAGATGGTGCTGCACTTCTGGTGTGCCAGTAATCCCTGTACTAACCTGGGCAAACAGCAGGAGGAGGAGCGGCATCTGCTAGGAAGGAGGCTGTGTCAGTACACACTACAGATCAGATGTATCTTCTGGTGTACGTTTCTCTGCTTGGCTGCAGCAGCTCCTCCTGCTTTATCTCTAAGATCAGCAGTCCCTCCACGTAAAAATTCCCCCTCATCTCCTGCTCATTATTATGTTATTGGCATCCCTTGACCCCAGAGGTGCCTATATGTGTAAGATAGGTGCATCTAGCATTACATTGTTGGGACGCCATTAAAAAAAATTAAGGTTTTCGGCAGCATCGGGACATTTTAGCTTCGTCCCTGCTAGTGAAATATTTGACAGGGAAGTGCAATGGGGGGGGGGCTGGGGATTCTAACTCTGTATACAGATACAAGTGTAAAAGGTCAGCTTTATTCTGCCAGGCTTTATTTGTTTTGTGCACTACTTTCTGAAACCTGTGACAGGCATGTATCAGTGACTATTGCTGATGCTATAAATCAATCCCCTTGCCCAGGGAATTTCTTTTATTTGTTTATTACTTTTTCACTGCATGAAAAGCATATGGGAAAATTCTTCTGGAAGTGTATCTGTCTGTATGTATATATATACAGCAATTTAAAATATGGGGAAGCGAAAAGTGAGTTTAAAATCCTCCACTAAATCCAAAATGTAGAGAAAATAACTCATTGTGTAAACCATTTACAAATCTAGACAAATCAGAAGACTTGCTTTTACCACAGAAACTCTCTGATTACACTGTTTCCAATGTGGCGATGCTATGGCGTAAAGGGAAGTCTGCCTTAAAAAGCAGGCTAGAAGTAAAAAAGTGAGTCATTGTGAACCTCATTTGCATATCTCACCCAGAATCCTTTGCTGCATTGGAAACAGTGTAATCAGAGAGTTTCTGGGATAAAAGCAAGTCTTCTGACTTGTCTAGATTTGTACACAATGAGTTATTCTCTTTCTCTCTCTCTCTCTCTATGTGTGTGTGTGTGTATGTATTACACAATGAGTTATTTTCTGTGTGTGTGTGTGTGTGTGTGTGTGTGTGTGTATGTATTACACAATGAGTTATTTTCTGTGTGTATGTGTATACATACACACACACACACACACACATATACATTTATATATACACTCCTGGAAAAACAAATGCACTCTTTTTAGGTGAAGAAAAAACAATCTCTTTAATGGAACATTTTCAGGGAATTCCTCCCCTTCATCAGCATGATGAAAACGTTCCATTAATGAGATTGTTTTTTCTTCACCTAAAAAGGAGAGTCTGTGTGTTCTATATGCTGTGTGTGTTGTATAAGAGTATGTGTGTTGTATGAGTGTGTGCGCTGTGTGTGTTGTATGTGTTGTATGAGAGTCTCTGTGCTGTGTGTTGTATGCGTGTGTGTTATTACCTTTTTTTTTTTTTTTAATTGTTTTATTTATAATCCAAGTCACTGTCCAAAAACAATATCAACCATTTTGAAAACATGGCATAATCAAAAGATACAATAAATTTGACAACATAGTACTATGTTCATTTATACATGTAGTTAAATTTAGGCTAATCATCACATTAATGAACACAAACATTTTATTTTCCTACAATGCTTGGAATTTTTGATTTTCAGTATAACCCCCCCCCCTTGTTCCCCCCCCCCATGCGAAGAGAAAACATAACAACAAAAAAAAAAAAAAAAAAAAAAAAAACCAAACAAAAACAAACAAAAAAAAAAATTACCATCACTTTCTTCCTCCTGAAGCTTTACCAGTTCCCTAATAGAACAATTTCTGTATTTCTAAAGGGGAAGATTATATAATCTATTTCTGCAGCCGGAAAGATTTTTAAGAAGGCAGCCCATTTATCAAAGAACCTTTTAATGTCTTGTTCATTATTTATATCCGCGTTTCTCTGGTCTAAAATGCATTGTTTTTTTCATGCAGTTTTTAATTTCAGTAATGCTTGGCATTGCATGACTTTTCCACTTCTTACAGATTAAATACCTGGTAGCAAGAATAGCGGAGATTATTATTTTTTCATCAGTTTGCTTACCAGGCTCTTCCTTAAGGCAGAGTATTATCTGATATATTGTCAAAGAGACATAGCCTATCTTAAGCACCTTTTTTAGCCAGTATTCGAGCCTAGCCCAGAGATTTTTAATCTTTGGACAATACCAAAACATATGTATTAAATCAGCTGCCTGATACGAACATTTAGGACATTTATTAAACCCTACATTCACACATTTGAAACCTCTCTCGGGGGTAAAATATGCCCCATGAAGGAGCTTAACATGTGCCTCCCTCCAAGTTGCAGAGAGCGTTACTTGTGCAATTTTTTTAAATGACAATTGAATAGTTTTAGACTCAATATTACTCTGAGGGATTGCTGTATTCCAGTAGAGGGCAATCTTTGCCAGTACCGGTTCTCCTTTATTTGTACCCAGAAGGTGATAACATGGTGCAATTGACATATGACCATTTCTTGTTAGAGCAAGCCAATCATCGAGTTTACCTAGTCCCCATTCCCAACCAGCTTTCTTAACTAGGTCCTGTGCAAAATGCCTTAATTGCAAATACGCAAAGAAGTCTTTATTGGGCAAATCAAAATCTCTTTTTAATTCCTGGAATGTTTTGATATATTTTCTCTCTTTATCAATTATTTGGTATACCTTGGTTAACCCCCGATTATGCCATTTCCTAAAGACTTCGGAATGCAATCCTGATTGAAAAATAGGGTTACCTATTATAGGCAAAAGACAGGTAGCACTATTATTAATTGAAAGAAAGGTTACTATCTTGTGCCAAGCTTTAAGTGGGTTAAGAATTGTTTTAAATCGTTTAATTTCTGAGGGGATTTCTTTAGGTACTAAGTGTATTAATGCAGATAGAGAATATGGGTAGCAGACACTGGTCTCGAGATAATTATTCAAGACATAGTTATTAGATGAGATCCAGTCTGTTACGACACGAGCCAGAAAGGAGAGGTTATATAGCCTTATGTCTGGTAAGGCAAGACCACCATCCTTTCTTGGTATTGAAAGTTTCATAAGAGATATCTTTGACCTCTTATTCTGCCATAAGAACTGTATAAGTGAAGTATTGATTGAACGTATATCCTTACCTAATAGAATTATTGGTGTATTTTGAAGTATATATAAAAGTTTTGGAAGAAGAGCCATTTTAAAAAGGGCAATCCTTCCAGAAAGTGATATTGGGAGATTTTGCCATAACAAAAGCTTTTCTTTGATCATTTTTACTACTGGGGGTATATTCAATGTATAGAGATCTACGGACCTTGTCGGAATATGAATCCCTAGATATTTAAAAGAATCTTTTACTTGGCGAAAAGGAGTTTCTAATATTGAAGTTTTATTTTTCCTGAGCCACACTATCTCTGATTTTGTCATATTTACTTTGTATCCAGAGAATGTACCAAATTGTTCCAAGATCTGAAAAAGTTTTGGTAAGTTCAGTTTGGTGTTAGCCAAATAAAGCAGCAGATCATCAGCATACAGACCGATTTTTATTTCGCAGTTACGAATTTTTATACCATCCAAATGATGGCGTATTTTAATTGCCAGAGGTTCAATGGAAATATTAAATAAGAGCGGGGAAAGAGGACAGCCCTGCCTTGTTCCTCTACCTAACAAGATAGAGGGGGAAATGTTGTTATTCACTATCAATCTTGTAGATGGGTGTTTATATAGATTTTCGATAAATTCAAGAAAATTACCTCTGATGCCAAATTGTCTTAACGATGTTTTGATATGTTCGTAAAATATTGAATCAAAGGCTTTTTCAGCATCTAAGGAAATAATAGCAAGGTCAGGTATGTCCTCCCCCCCGCTAGTTAAATTAGATAGTACCTCAAAATATTCTGTCACCAATAGGGCTTCCCTAATTTTTGAGGCTGAGTTGCGGTTATTTAGAAAACCTGCTTGATCAGTATGTATAATTTCTGAGAGGGGTCTTTGAAGTCTAGATGCTAGAATTGCAGTAAGAATTTTGTAATCTGAATTTAACAGTGCAATTGGTCTGTAGGATTCCTTGTATTCAGGGTTTTTTCCGCCTTTTAATATCAAAGTTGTGTAAGAATTGGTAAATGAAGAGGGGATCATTTTACCACTAATAAAGAAGCTGTTAAAGAGCGTGCAAAGATGTGGGGTGGCTTCACCAATCAGGATCTTATAGAATTCACTAGGCAAGCCATCTGGACCTGCTGCTTTATTTGAGGCAAGCTTGGATATTACTTTCTCTATTTCTTCTATGGAAATAGGGACATTGAGGCTATCAGCCATTTCTGATGTGACAGTAGGATACGTGATATCTCTCCAAAAGTCATCAGATGTATGCGTATCACTTGTTTTAAATGAATATAATTCCTGGTAATATTCATTAAATGCAGCTAGTATGTCTTCGGCTTTAGAAAGCTGAAGACCTTTATTATACAATTTGTCTATGATTGGTTGTTTTTTCTCATTTTTTATTAATTTGGCCAGCATCTTACCTGATTTATTACCATATTTATATAGCTTAGCCTGCATTTTTAATTCCTTTTGAGTTTCTTGCAGTAAAACAAAAGTATCCCTTTCATTTTTTGCTTTAACGTATTTTGCCCAATTTAAGGGGGTTTTGTCAAGCAGATAATGATTATAAGTGTTAGTTAAACATTGGCATGATTCTCTTTCTCTAGATCAAATTTTCTTATGCAGGGCTGAGCTATATGAAATTATTTCGCCTCTCATTACTGCTTTTGCAGTGTCCCAAAATACTTCAGGGCGGTTTAAATAGTCTTTATTAAAATGTACAAATTCCTTATATCTATTTATAAGCCAGTTCTTGAATTTTACCTCAGTCGTCAGATAGTAGGGAAAAAAGAAACGTGTTGCAGCAGAATACAAATGTGAAAGCTGAAACTCAAGTACAATCGGTGCATGATCTGAAAGAAATATTGGTCCTATATCTGTTTTTACCCCTCTCATCACCATACGTTCATCAATTAGAAAAATGTCGATTCTGGAGAGCGTCTTATGCGCCTTGGAAAGACAGGTAAAATTTTGAGTAGAAGGATTTTGCTGTCTCCAGATATCCCGCAGTGCTAAGTTCTGCATTATTTTTTTAAACATCTTACCCTCTAGATTATCTTTTTTTTGTTTTAACTGTTTGACATTATGTCTTAGCCTATCGATCGGGCATTGTGGTGCCATATTGTAATCTCCTCCCATAATTAAAGAGCCTTCCGTGAAGGATAATAATTTGGTCTGCAAAGTGTTCCAAAATTTTGGATCAAATACATTAGGGCCGTATGTATTACATAATGTATACATCTTCTGGGCAATCTTTATTTTCAGTAGTACATATCTCCCCCCGATGTCAGCCTCAAAATGTGTGACTTCGGTATCAATTTTCTTTCCTATTAGAATTGCTACCCCCCTTTTCCTCTTAACACTAGGTGCAAAATAGATTTCTTTTACCCATGTTGATTTAAGTTTTAAAGATTCTTCAGCTGATAAATGGGTTTCTTGAATAAAACCTATGTCAGTCTGGATCTTTCGCAGGTGATTAAGGATTGCTTTTCTCTTTATAGGGGTAGATATACCACCTACATTCCAAGATACTATTTTACAATTTTTATTCAGCATATTCATTTATACATTAAGAAGGAAGAAAGAGAAGAGAGAAAGAGAAAAAATAAATAAATAAAATAAATTAAAAAAAAAAAATAAAAAAAAAAATAATAATAATAATAATAAAATAAAATAAAATAATAATAATAATTTAAAATTAGACACCTAAATTTTCTCCGCACAGGTGGGGGTTGGGTCCTAGGACTCACGTCTAGAAGAGACACGGTCTTTCCCATAAGCAAAAACCTATAGCTTACACTCAGTCTAATAATCAGATATTCAATATTGCTGTTATTAAGCTTAGGAACCCAGTGTGTTATAGAAGCTCTCAGCCAGTTGAGCTTCTTCAAAGAAGTGTGTGACTTCCCCAACTTTAACCTTTAATTTGTAGGGGTACATTATGGTTGCCTGGTACCCTTTTTGTATCAATTTGGAACAAATAGGAGCAAGCTCCCTTCTCCTTGCTGCAGTGTCAGCGGAGAAATCTTGAAACATAAGGATTGTAGCGTCTCCAGCCTTAACAGGCTGTTGTTTGCGATAATGCTGGAATAAGGTAAGTTTGTCTTGAAAATTTAATATTCTAGCGATAACAGGCCTAGGCCTAGTTCTATCTTTATTGCCTGAGCGAGGTAGACCAAGTCTGTGCGCTCTCTCCACTGGGATGGGATATAGGGTAGATGGCATCTTTAAAATTGTAGGCAAGGTTTCTGATATAAAATTAACAAGATTGTCATATTGTTGTTCTTCCGGAAGGCCTATAATTCTTATATTATTTCTTCTAGAGCGATTTTCTAGATCTTCTAATCTGTTTTGAATTTTCTGTACGTTATTATTTATACCTTCTAGATTAGAACTATGCGTTATTGTTAGATCTTCCAGGTCCGAAACTCTTTGTTCGGCTTCCTGCAGCCTATTGGAGAATTGACGAACCTCTTGTGTCAGAGAAAGAAAATCTTGTTTGATTTCAGCTCTAAGAGCCTCAAATTTAGGAGAGAGCGCATCAGATATACTAGCGACTAAGCTGTGAATATTGGTTACTTCTTGTACAACTGGTACATTTAACATAGTTGGTTGCGCTTCTGTGGGAGGCTCCTGATTACCCTTCAATTTTCTGTCTCTCTGTCTTGCTGCCATGGCTGGAGAAATATTCCGGGGTGAGGTGTGAAGGAATTTATCCATGTGCCAGAAAAGAAAAGAGAATTAAAAAAAATTGAAGTGAGGCAATTTATCTAAGTGAAGATCAATACAGGGAGTGAACTTAATTTTAGAGTTAAGTTTGAGAAGGTGAAGCGTTCTCAAATAGACAAGTGAGGATAGGGATGTGCACTATTGTGACCAAGTGAGGGAAAAGAAAAGGGGAGAGAGAAAAAAAAAAAAAAAAAAAAAAAGGAAAGAAAGGAAAAATAATAAACTGTGAATTAAATTGTGTTATTTAGATCCAGCCAGGGATGCAGAGATCAGGGACGTTATTAATGTTAGGCAATTTTATGCCAATTTGTTAATTGTCTTACTGTTGCTAATCTTCAAAAGACACAATAAAGGAAATGGTATCTCTGAAAGCAGCAACAGCAATTTCTTAATTAGATTTATATCCAAGAAAATATTATTCCAGCAATTATATACAGTATATTTTATAGGTAAGCAAACATTCACAGTGACCTAGTTATATCCTGGTTCAGTCAGTTTCATTTGTATTTTATTTTCAGAGAAGTTAAAATATCTCTTCTTTAAAGAAAATTTATAAGGTAGTTTTAACTAATGATCTTTATATTTCTATATAAACTTTCTCCCTGTCCAATAGTAAGGGATAGTATTTTATTTTCAGGGAACGTAGGAGATTTATTCTTAGGAAAGAGTTATTAGATAATATAACTGAGGATCTTTTATCTCTATATAGCCCTTCCCTCCAAGCAGTAATAATGGGTAATATATCCTGAAAAAGGTTATAGTAAATTTCTCTGGTATTGAATTATTAATTCCTTATTCACACTCAATAACCTTTGATTTTTTTTTTCCTCCCCTTCTCCTCTCCCTTCTCTCTCCCCTGAGAATGTTTCACTTTTTAGAGGAGAAAGTACAATGTCTTTTTACATACTATGCACATTTTACACATTCTTAAGCATTAACATTTTTGCCTAGATTTGCTCAATACATTGATATGACAAAAATTGTAGTGACAAGTAATATAGTTAAATAAAATTAAATGTGCCAAACAAATCATATGCAGAAAAAAGAATCATATAAGGAGCCAATGAAAAAAAAAAAAAAAAAAAAAAAAAAGTTCCTTTATATAGTTAATAAAGTTCAGCCAGTTCTTGTATGTATGCAGCTCGTCACCTTACCTGGGTCATTCTATGCATCAGCGTTCAACTAATAGCCAGGTAGGTGGGCAGAAAGAGCCTTCAATATGAGAAAATGCCAAAATTGCTGATACCTATTAGAGGGGTTAATTATACAGCCATCTTCCATAGTATTTTTACCAGGATCCATACAGTGTTCCCCAGGACATGCAGCTCTGGTTGGTATCCCCCAAAAAAAGGTGAAGAGAGAAAAACATGCTCCCAGATTGAGCACCTCCTAATTTAGCGCTTACCCACAGCGTCTCGAGGAACCAGAGCAGAGATATGCAGAGGCGCTGCACAGGGAGATCTCAGCGGCAACTGCCAGGCTAGCTACACACAGCCCCGACCTCCCACGCAGCACCGGTGGGGGAGGGGGGATTCTCCAGCAAGCTTTCAGTCCGGCACCAAGCAGAGCCGCTTCGAGTACTTATCGCTCCCTGCTTGAAGATGCAGCTCCGCCACCACACTTCAGCTCAATCTCACGGATGATTTCTGTCTCCCTCGCAACTTCGGTGGGGGAGAGGAAGGTATGTGGGGGGTCCGCCGCGCTGCTGTGGGTACTCAGGGCAGGAGTCAGGAAAAAAACATCAGGTCCTTTGTTAGTGCAGCAGTGTTGATATATGTAAATAGCCTTATCCTCCCACGCAGCACCGGTGGGGGAGGAAAGGGTATGGAGAGAATCTGCTGTTATCCTGCAGGTAATTAGGGCCAGGTTCAAGGCAGTTTATCAGTATAGCAGAGAGAGTGTATAAAGATAGCCTCAACCTCCCACGCAGCACCGGTGGGGGAGGGAGGCACTCTGTTCCTCTTTGAAGTTATATCACAAGTTCTAATATATATAAAAAGAGGAAGCCCAAGGTATAGGCTTTTTGCAAGCTGACTAATAATGTCAGCACAGTGGGATGTCTGTCCACTGTCTGGTTCCAGGAGCGTTGATACAGGCTATCCAAGAAGCTACCCAGGTCCCTGGGTTTGGCACGAGAAACTCCACCAGCAGCTGCAGGACTGGAAGGTAATCACACACAGGTGTGTGCAGTTAGCTCCTCCTCCGGAAACCACTCCTCCAGCCGTGTTATTACCTTTTACAACACTTTTTAACTTTGACTACAATCAGGGATAAAGTATGCACACATTTTAGTAATTTTTCCAGAAATTGCAGCTATCTTGTATATTACTTCATAAATTTTTGGACCAAGCATTAAAAATAGGGTCGTGAAGGTTGTGATATCATGGCACTGGGTCTTGGGGGAAAAAATGTTTGAAGAACCCTGCTCTAGACCACTTCTTTCTGTTTACAACTATGTACATGTTTCTGAAAGTCAGGAGATCGATCAAACAGGTGTACTAATAGGTATGATAATCCTTACACAACACTTCTGATAGAGGGAGTGCTCTTCTCATGTACATAAATACCTAGTTGAAACTTGTGGTTTACCGCCAAAACCGCAAGCAATAGTTTAATTCAAACATTTCTAATAGGGCAATTGTGTATATACTCTGTAATCCCACAAGACCCTTTTATGCAAACCTCACAAATGGCATTAAAACAAAACTAGTGTCATCTCCTGTTTTATCTTAATTAATATTTAAATCACCAAAAACATCATTCCCTATATATACTTTTTATAACATTGCATTATATTTTCGATTATCCCACTAAAATCCAAACTTCTAGTACATTATGCAGTTTGAATATTAGACCAGAGGTAACTTCCATTTTGGAAAATGTTCAGATCAATGAGGGGTCCATCAGGGTCTCTCTCCACTTACAATCACCACAAGGTTACATGTTTCTGCATTTATCTTTAAAAAAATCCCTCTATTTATGTAATATGAATATAAGAAGGATCCAAGAGAGATCCACACTGTACATACATGGGACTAAAAGGAGGACAATATCTCATACATTGTAATTATATTCTATGTACAATGACTGTACAAATTATACGCTATGTACGTTTGTAACTGTACTAAATATACGTTTGATCTCTGTACTATGCAACTCCTCAATAAAAACATTTACAAAAAAAAAAGATCCTGTCACATTCTGATACTTATGATTATTTGGTGATACCGTCACTTTAACAAGTTTACCTTTGTGAAATCACTCCCATTTTTTTCTCCTATTCTTCTTATGGCATTTCCTGCCCATTAACAGGTGCTGTGTTAACTGTGTTTGCTGCCTTGTGTTGTAAGAAATCTGTCTTTCTCTACTGGAAACCAACTGCATATTAAAGCGTTGTCTGCTGACAGAATTTTTATAACAACATGACTTTTACTAATACTTCCAACCTATCTTTAATGTTGGATTACCTCCTTAGTGTAAATCTATCCTATCTTTATATGCATGCTGAAAACATCAAGGTGACTGTTTGGGATCTAAAGTACATCCTGGATCTGCTCTCTAGTTTTAAATACAATTTTAATTTACTTAAAGCAAGTCTGCTGTTTGTGATCGGATTTGAAAACTGGGACTACTCTTTGAGATTTAAAAGATACTTTGTTTGCTGAAAGCATCAAGATTATCAATTGGGATCTGACTTATGTGCTATTCTACTTACTTTGTGAGATACACTGCCTAATGGGAAAATTAGGTAAGAACTTTAAGTTACTAATTTAAAGGGCCACTAAACCCAAAATCTTTCTTTCATGATTCGGATAGAGAATACAAATTTAAACAACATTACAATTTACTTCTATTATTTATTTTGCTTCATTTTTTAGATATCCTTAGTTGTAGAAAAAGCAATGCACATGGGTGAGCCAATCACACAAGGCTTCTATGTGCAGCAACCAATCAGCAGCTACTGAGCATATCTAGATATGTTTTTCAGCAAAGAATATCAAGAGAATAAAACAAATTAGATAATAAAAGTAAATTAGAAAGATGTTTAAAATTGCATTCTCTTTCTAAATCATGAAAGAAAAAATGTGGGTTTCATGTCCCTTTAAGAAGAAAAATACTTTTTATACTTTTGTGGTGTTTGGATTCTGTTTGGCCTTTTCCGCATTACAAACTATAGCTGAATAATACAGTAAGAATCATGTGTAAAGTTCTCATTGATGCTTTCATTTGATCTAGTACTCAGTTTTCAGAATCTAAAGATGTGACTCTCTTAAAGGGATACTTAACTCACATTTCACCTTTCATGATTCAGATAGAGCATGCAATTTTAAGCAACTTTCTAATTTACTCGCATTCATTTTTCTTCATTCTCTTCCTATCTTGGTTTGAAAAAGCAGGAATGTAAGGATAGGAGCAGGCACCTTTAAGGGCGTCAGCAGAAATTTTTCCATGGGGGGCAAAAAAAACCCCCCAATAATTAAAAATATCAGTGGCAATGTGTGCAACAAGAGAAATCTGCTTGTTGTGCACATGAGAGACAAAACACACATTGGCTCATTGGAATCAAAATAGTGACTCGTGGGTGCATAGGCAGAATGTGGTATTAATGTTTTAATTTTCTTATAAGACAGTGCTTGCTCTGGCAGGTGCTGTCAATTATTTGCAATTTAGAAAGATGGAATTATCTCTATTGTAATTGGGGACTGATAGAGGAGTAATGTAAAATGGGTTGTGGGATCAGATAAGAACTTAAGGACTGCATTTTGGGCACTGAGCTCTAGGTTGGCAACTCCAGCCTTGCACAGATCTGCATGAAAACAACACACCCCTGCATACACACATTAAATAACACACACCCCTGCATACACACATAAACCAGCACACCCAATACACACATGAAAAAGCACACACCCCTATACTCACATGAAACACACTCACATGAAACACACACACACACACAACACATACACCCCTGAAACAGCACACCCCATACACACATGAAATAGCACACCCCATACACACAGACCTTGGCATACACACCTGAAACACACTCCACTCACATGAAACACCCCCCCCCCACCTGCATACACATACATACACATGAAACACACAGACCTTTGCATAAACACCTTAAACACACCCCACTCACATGAAACACACACACACACCCCTGCATACATACACATGAAACACACACACACCCCTGCATACATACACATGAAACAACCCCCCCAGCATACACACATGAAACACACAGACCTTTGCATACACACCTGAAACACACCCCACTCACATGAAACACCCCCCTGCATACATACACATGAAACAACCCCCCAGCATACACACATGAAACACAGACCTTTGCATACACACATGAAACAACACACACATGAACCAGCACACTCTATACACACATGAAACAACAAACACACACCTGAAACTAAACATACCTATACACATGTGGGTAATCTACTGTATTCCCCAAACTCCCTCAGGACCTCTGGAAGGGAAACTAGTGGATCTGTCAAGGAAAGTAAAACATTGTCTGCATACATTGACAACTTGTGTTCTTGATCTCCTATCCTTAATCCCTTAATGTTCCCATTTTCCCTAATTCTCTGGGCCAGAACCTCCATCACTAGGGCAAATAACAAAGGGAACAGCGGGCACCCCTGTCTGGTGCCATTCGATATGCGAAAGGGGTCCGAGAGTATGTTGTTAGTCCGGACTCAGGCCGATGGAGCCATATAGAGGGAGAAGACCCCATATCTCATCGAAGGCCTTTTCCGCATCGGTAGAAACCAAAATCATGGGGACCTTGTTAATCTGGGCATAATTCACCAGGAGAGTGGCTTTTATAGTATTGTCCCTTGCCTCTCGGCCAGGCACAAAGCCCACCTGGTCCGGGGAAATTAGCTTGGGTAATAATTTTAGTCTGCTAGAAAGGATTTTGAGAAAACAGAGAAATGTTGGATAAACCAGAGCACTCTTATTTTATCAATAGATCAGTATATTGAACAGTGAGGTAATATACAGTGGGTGTAAAATAAAACTTAACATTTAATTATATTAATTAAAAGGTAGTAATAACTACCAGTGTAGTGTATTAAAAGCTGTATTGTAGTACAGTGGAGCTGGCAAGCCCAGGAAAGTATCCTTGAGGACGTAGCTGCGCACAATTTGACCATAAGTTTCACCCATATAACAAAAAGGAAAAAGTCTGCTGCAAAAACACCATAATATGCTCACGCTCAAACTAAGAGCTCTGCAGCCTCCTAAGACGTTTCCAGCACCTTACATTGTATTAACCCTAATTTGTTAAATTTGGAATTTCTGCTGCAATACACACCGCTCCAGCATTGCACCAGTCTAGCATAATTGTTGTGAGGCTTGTCCTCTTTACTTAGGGTTATCTTTCTGTGCAATCCGTGAGCATATTATGGTGTTTTCTCTCCACTCTACTACAATACAGATTTTAATACACTACACTGGTAGTTATTACTACCTTTTAATTAATATAATTAAATGTTAAGTTTTATTTTACACTCACTGTATATTACCTCACTGTTCAATATACTGATCTATTGATAAAATAAGAGTGCTCTGGTTTATCCAACATTTTTCTGTTTTCTCAGTTTACTTACACGGATAATGAGTACCCCCCACATGACTTATAGTGATCAACCAAACTTAATAGTATATGGGTAAGATTACCTAATCATATATCATATATTAGATTTTGCATTACTTTGGGGTCAGATATAAACTATACTTAATTCCCTCCCGACCTTATTATTCAATAGAAAGAATTTTGGCAAAGATTTTGATATCAACGTTTAAGAGAGAAATTGGCCGAAAGTTTTCTGGTTTATTTGCTGGTTTGCCTGGTTTAGGGATAGTAGTGATGTGGGCCTCTAACATAGAGGGGGGGGGGAAGCCCTGGGAGGAGTCTAAGGAGTTAAAAAGGCAGGCTAAATGAGGGGAGAGGACCTGTTTAAAAAGTTTGTAGTACTTAGCGCTGAAGCCATCAGGGCCTGGACTCTTGCCCGACGGCAAGTCGTCTATGGTAAGTAGCACCTCCTCTAAGGTGATAGGTGTGTCTAACGCCGCCGCTTCTGCCTGCATCAAAGAGGGTAGCATAATAGAGTCCATGTAGGCACTCAATGCCTGGGGGGTGGGGGCTACCGCTCCCTCCCCAGAGGGGCTAGAGGAATTTTGTAAATTATAAAGATCTTGATAATAAACTTTCAGAATTTCAGCAATAGCTGGACTATCTGCGTGTTTAGCGCCTCGTTTGTCTAACATCGTGTGGATATGTGTTTTTAATTTCTTCCTTTTGAGAGCCCTAGCCAACAGTCTACTAGGTTTATCCCCGAATTCATAAAATTTTTGTTGGTTTCTCAAAGCCATTTTCTGATAGTCCCTAGTGTGCATGTCTTGTATCTCCCCTCTGATCTTTGTGATCTCGGTGGGTAAGGTGGAATCCAATGGACTCTTTTTGTGTTTTGTCTCCAGGTCACGTAGGTTAGTTAAAAGGGAGGAGAACCTCAGTCTGGTTTGTTTTGCCAAAAAGGCCTTCTGTTTGATAAGTTCTTCTCGGATAACACATTTATGTGCCTCCCACAGAACATGTTTAGAAGTCTCAGCTAAGTCATTGATTTCAAAATAGTTGGTGAGTGCAGATTCGATTTTCCCCTTTAGGAGTTGGTTGTTGAGTAAGAAGTTGTTAAACCGCCATATAAAAGGGTGGTCCGGTCGTGTTGGCCATTTTAATTTACAAAGTACTGGGGCATGGTCAGACCAGGTCATAGGAAGGATTTGCATGCTAATTACTGAGGCTAGAGTAGATTGATCAGTCAGGATTAGTGATGTCGCGAACCTTAAAATTTCGGTTCTCGGCGGACTCGAACTTCCGCAACTTTTCGCGAACCGCGCAAACCGCCATTGACTTCAATAGGCAGGCGAACTTTAAAACCCACAAGGACTCTTTCTGGCCACAATAGTGATGGAAAAGTTGTTTCAAGGGGACTAACACCTGGACTGTGGCATGCCGGAGGGGTATGATGCAGAGTCTGGTTTTAAACCATAAAGGGCCTTAATCACCTAACATTCCTAAATTAAAAGGTTTTATTTTAAATATTTACAATACTGTTATAACAAATATGATTGGTGGCACTAGTTGGCAAGTGGGCCTGGCACACACGCTGGCTGGCAGGCAACTGCAATTCAATTGCACTAGCAGACTGATGATTCACAGTCAAAAAAGTTTTTATTTTAAATATTTACAATACTGTTATAACAAATATGATTTGTGGCACTAGTTGGCAAGTGGGCCTGGCACACATTCTGGCAGGCAGGCAGGCAACTTCAATTAGATTACACTAGCAGACTGATGATTCACAGTCAAAAAAGTTTTTATTTTAAATATTTAAACTACTGTTATAACAAATATGATTGGTGGCACTAGTTGGCAAGTGGGCCTGGCACACACGCTGGGAGGAAGGCAACTGCAATTAGATTACACTAGCTGACTGATGTTTCACAGTCAAAAAAGTTTTTTTTAAAAATATTTACAATACTGTTATAACAAATATGATTGGTGGCACTAGTTGGCAAGTGGGCCTGGCACACACGCTGGCAGGCAGGAAACTGCAATTCAATTGCACTAGCAGACTGATGATTCACAGTCAAAAAAGTTTTTATTTTAAATATTTACACTACTGTTATAACAAATATGATTCGTGGCACTAGTTGGAAAGTGGGCCTGGCACACACGCTGGCAGACCGGCAACTGCAATTAAATAACACTAGCAGACTGATGTTAAAGTTTTTTTTAAACTAATGTTACAACAGATAGGAGTGGTGGCACTGAGGATGGAAGTAGGCACAGTATGTGCTGGCAGCCTGACACACAGGCTGGCACTAGTGGCAGGCTGGCCTGGCAACTAAAATTAAATAACACTAGAAGACTGATGTAAAAGTTTTTTTTTTTACAAAATTTAAACTAATGTTACACCAGATAGGAATGGTGGCACAGAGGATGGAAGTAGGCACAGTATATGCTGGCAGACTGACACACAGGCTGGCACTAGTGGCAGCCAGGCTGGCCTGGCAACTAAAATTAAATAACACTAGAAGAGGACTGATGTAAAAGTTTTTTTTTTTAAAAATGGAAACTAATGTTACACCAATAAGTGGTGGAAAAAAAGAGCTATTAATCACAGTATATGATGTGGGCCTGACACACCGGCCTGATGGAAAATGAAATTAGATTACACTAGCAAAACGATGTAAAAGTTTTTTGTTTTTTAATTTAAAATAATGATAACCAGATATCAGTGGTGGCACAGAAGAATTAATCACAGTATATGATGTGGGCCTGACACACAGGCCTGATAGAAAATGAAATTAGATTACACTAGCAAAATGATGTAAAGTTAGTTTTTTTTAAATTTACACTAATGATTGTTAAGCAGATATCAGTGGTGGCACAGAGCAATTAACCACAGTATATGCTGTGAGCCTTTCACACAGGCCTGATAGAAAATGAAATTAGATTACACTAGCAAAATGATGTAAAAGTTTTTTTTTTTAATTTTACACTGTTACACCAGATATCAGTGGTGGCACAGAGCAATTAACCACAGTATATGCTGTGAGCCTGACACACAGGCCTGATAGAAAATGAAATTAGATTACACTAGCAAAATTATGTAAATTTTTTTTTTTTTAAATTTACACTAATGTTAAGCAGATATCAGTGGTGGCACTCATCACAGTATATGCTGTGAGCCTCACACACAGGCTGACAGCCAGGCAAATGCAAATAAAATTACAAATTTAAAAAAAAAAAACGGCTGAAGTTCTAGCCCTAAAAAGGGCTTTTTGGGCTGAAGTTCTAGCCCTAATAAGGGCTTTTTGGGGTGCTGTCCTTACAGCAGAGATTAGATGAGTCCTTCAGGACTGTAGTGGACACTAAATACACTAGCCTAGCTATCTATTTCCCTATAAAATCACGAGCAGCAGCACTAACCCTCCTCTCACTAAGAAAGCAGGATCGTAATGAATCTAAAATGGCTGCTGCCCAGGAGCTGGGAGGGTCTGGGAGGGAGTGTCTGCTGCTGATTGACTCAAATGTGTCTGCTGGCTGTGAGATACAGGGTCAAAGTTTCCTCAATGATGACAAATAGGGGGCGGATCGAACATCACATATGTTCACCCGCCGCGGCAAACGCGAACAAGCTAAGTTCGCCGGGAACTGTTCTCCGGCGAACAGTTCGCGACATCACTAGTCAGGATGTAATCTATCCTAGTGTACAAGTCGTGAGGGTGTGAAAAGAAGGTGTAGTCCCGTCTCATGGGGTACTGTATTCTCCAAGTGTTGTGTACAGCTAGCTCTTCCAATCTGGAATTACATTGTTTTATAATTTTATTAGAAATTTAAGCTGATCCTTTGGAGGTGTCAAGTAGTGGGTCCAGAGGTAGGATAAAGTCTCCTGCAAGGAGAAAAGCTCCCTTCTGTATTTCAAGTATCTTGTTAGTCAGTGTAGACATAAATTTATGTTGGTGTGTGTTTGGGACGTATACATTAACCAGAGTGACTGGTCTGTTGTATACAGTGCCCACCACTATCCTCTTGGATCAAGTTGAATGGGATAGAATTTTTAATAATGATGCCCACCCCATTTTTTTGGCCGGGCCGGAGGTCGGATATCTGGGGTTTGTCCATTTTGGCTCTCTACCCTTCTTAAAATGAGTTTCCTGGATGTATGCAATGTCACAGTGCAGTCTGGATACGTCTTTTATCAGAAAGGATCTCTTTTCGGGTGTTTTAAGGCCTTTGGCGTTGATTGTCATAATTGTCAGGTTTTGACCCTTTCGGGAATCCATCTGTCTGTGTAAGTGTTAGCTTGCGCAGTAGGGCCAAGGGTAAGAGGGTAGGGAGGAATGTAGGGGGGATTGGAGGAGTGGGTATGGGGGGGAAGAGAGAACAAAAAAAAAAAAAGGGGGATGGAAAAAGAAAAGTAAGTCAAGAACAAAAAAGTGTATATAAGTAAGTCAGTAGTCCCAGTAGAGCTGGGGATATTTAAGTAGAAACTAAAGTATTATATAATCCTTCCTAGATATACAAGGAAAGGATAGAAAGGAAAGAAGAGAAAACATATGCGTGGGGTCAATATCCCCACACCCGATTGGTGGATAATGTAGAATTACTTAGTTTTTAAGGAACTAGTTAATTTAGGATTAAACATTGATAACAATAGCATAAGCAGAGAAGTGGACGCTGTCCGCCCAGGTACAAATAAATTGCTAAACTTCAAAAACAGCTTGGGCTGTTGACAAAACAATAAACAAGTAAGTTAGTGTTCCTTTACCTAGACCACCTCCCCCCACCCACAACAGCCCCCCCCCCTTGGTAGCATTACCACGACAACACACAGAGGCATTGGGAAATCTCCAATGACCTCCACGAGCTGAGGGAGCAACCCAACTTAGGTCTATATATGATATCCCCACATCATAACATTACTCAACAAATAAAACAATGAGGTGACCTGAAGAATAAGAGTTATCATTATACAATTAAGAAAATAAGAGGAGAAGGTACCATTGCTCCAGGGAGTTTAGTTGTGGTTTATAAAGTTTGAGGCAAGTAGTCAAGCATTACGTAAAATAATGAGTCCATTTATAGTCATTAACCCCTTAAGGACAAGGCCATTTTTCAATTTCTTTCCCTTAAGGACCAGGGCTATTTTTAAATTTTTGCTGTGTTTGTGTTTAGCTGTAATTTTCCTCTTACTCTTTTACTGTACCCACACATATTATATACCGTTTTTCTCGCCATTAAATGGACTTTCTAAAGATACCATTATTTTTATCATATCTTATAATTTACTATAAAAAAAATAGAAAATATGAGAAAAAAATAGAAAAAAACACACTTTTCTAACTTTGACCCCCAAAATCTGTTACATATCTACAACCACCAAAAAACAACCATGCTAAATAGTTTAAAAATTTTGTCCTGAGTTTAGAAATACCCAATGTTTACATGTTCTTGGCTTTTTTTTGCAAGTTATAGGGCAATAAATACAAATAGCACTTTGCTATTTCCAAACCACTTTTTTTCAAAATTAGCGCTAGTTACATTGTGACACTGATATCTTTCAGGAATCCCTGAATATCCCTTGACATGTATATATTTTTTTTAGAAGACATTCCAAAGTATTGATCTAGGCCCATTTTGGCATATTTCATGCCACAATTTCACCGCCAAATGCGATCAAATAAAAAAAATTGTTCACTTTTTCACAAACTTTAGGTTTCTCACTAAAATTATTTACAAACAGTTTGTGCAATTATGGCATAAATGGTTGTATATGCTTTTCTGGGATCCCCTTTGTTTAGAAATAGCAGACATATATGGCTTTGGCATTACTTTTTGGTAATTAGAAGGCCGCTAAATGCCACTGTGCACCACATGTGTATTATGCCCTGCAGTGAAGGGGTTAATTAGGTAGCTTGTAGGGAGCTTGCAGGGTTAATTTTAACTTTAGTGTAGTGTAGTAGACAACACAAAGTATTGATCTAGGTCCATTTTGGTATATTTTATGCCACCATTTTACCGCCAAATGCGATCAAATAAAAAAAAAACGTTCACTTTTTCACTAACTTTAGGTTTCTCACTGAAATGATTTACAAACAGTTTGTGCAATTATGGCACAAATAGTTGTAAATGCTTCTCTGGAATCCCCTTTGTTCAGAAATAGCAGACATATATGGCTTTAGCGTTTCTTTTTGGTAATTAGAAGGCCGCTAAATGCTGCTGCGCACCACACTTGTATTATGCCCTGCAATGAAGGGGTTAATTAGGTAGCTTGTAGGGAGCTTGAAGGGTTAATTTTAGCTTTAGTGTAGAGATCAGCCTCCCACCTGACACATCAGACCCCCTGATCCCTCCCAAACAGCTCTCTTCCCTCCCCCACCCCACAAATGTCCCCGCCATCTTAAGTACTGGCAGAAAGTCTGCCAGTATAAAAAAAAAAGTTTGTGTTTGTTTTTTTGTTGTTTTTGTTTTACCTTTATATATTTTCTGCAGTGTAGGATCCCCCCTTACCACCCAACTCCCCTGAGCCCCCCTAAACAGTTCTTTATCCCTACCCCCTCTCACTATTTGGTGCCATTTTGGGTACTGGTAGCTGTCTGTCAGTACCCACTTTTCAAAAATAATGTCCATTTTTTTTAATTTTTTTTTTAAATTTTATCTCTGTTGTAGATGGCCTCCCACTCCCTCCCCTCCCCCTGATCCCTTTTTCAAATCTTATTTCCCACTCCCACCCCCCTGATCTTGAAAACACCTCCCACTCCCACCAACAGCACAATACGCCAACACTCAAACAGTGCTGATCGCGGGGACGTGCGCGCACACGTTCCCCCCGCCCCCGTGCGCGCTCCCACACACACACCGGGCACTAATGCGACCGAAGGACACCAGCGATGCGCCGCCCACCCGCCTCCCAGCGCTGCTCCCACCCACCAACGATCGGCACCATCGCTGGCCGATGCAGAGAGGGCCACAGAGTGGCCCTCTCTGCATCAGTGTGCCAGAAAAGGTATTTCAGTGATGCCTCAATATCGAGGCATCACGGCAATACGTTGAAAGCAGCGGGAAGCGATCCGGATCGCTTCCAGCTGCTTTAAACTCCTATGTCGTACAGGGTACGTCTCTGGTCTTTAAAGACCAGATTGTGCAAGACGTACCCTGTACGACATGAGTCGTTAAGGGGTTAATGCTTTCACTCTCTGAGAGCTCTTTAAGAGCCGTAAAGAAAAAACAGTTAAGCATCCTATATTGGAAGTAGTTTGTGAGGCACAGGGCTTCGCCTGGCTTCATATAGTGTGGGAAACATAAACATACATCTTCAAAAGACAACTTAGTCAGTGAACAAGCAAATGAATAAATAAGTAAAGGAAGGAATAACACTTTACAATGGATCAAAAAACCAGTCTGTAAGAGTCCAGTAGAGAACCCACATATCTGGCATAACAAGGGGGTAGAGTACTCATCTGAGGTCTAGGCAGTGCAGCTCCGAACATTGGATCAGGTATAAGGAGCGAGATTCAGGTGCCAGAGGATTGGGCCGGACTATCTGTATTCTGCTGGAAGGAATCATTCTGGGGATGCTCTCTCTGGCCCGGCAGCTGAACATCAATTTCCAACATTCTGCAAAATTCAGGGAGGTCTGGTGGGCCCCTGTAAATCACTTGCTTGCCATTTTTTGATGCTATGAGGCTCACTGGGAAGCCCCATTTATATTGTATCTTGTGGGCTTGCAATTCGGATGTTATAAATTTAAGATCCCTCCTCTTTTGCAGCGTGGTCAAGCTCAGGTCTGAGAAAATTTGTAGGGGGATCCCTGCATGGGTTATATTTTTAAGGCCTCTTGCTTTCTGCATGATCACCTCCTTATCTCTAAAGCTGAGAAATTTAACTATAATGTCCCTGGGTGGGGCCTTAGGTGAAGGTCTGGGCCTGAGAGCACTGTGGGCCCTTTCTATAGGGATAATTGTAGAATTCGGTGTCTCTTTCAGTGTACGGAATAAGTCTTGCAAATACCCCTCTAAAGCCGTGTTAGAAACCGATTCAGGGACTCCACGAATACTGATATTATTTCGGCGCCCCCTGTTATCCAGATCCTCCATTTTATTAAGCAGAAATTGTATGTGTTCCTCGTGTTCTCTGAGGTGTTGTGTATTCGTATTAACCTTGGTGTTGAGGGCATCATGCTTAGTCTCCAATGTTTGGACTTGCTGATTGACTTGGTTAATGTGTCTCTTAATATCTCCAAAGAGGGATCTCATTTCTGCAAGGACTTTATCAATGTCTTCCTTTGAGGAGATAGTGTTAAGGTAATTCCTGGTCAAATATTCCTGTGACATCTGGGATGCAGCCCGAGACCGGTCTACAGTGTCTTGAGTAGGAGAGAGGGGTCTTTCCTCTGACAGATCTGTGATAGGGGAGGCAGTCCTGAGATAATTAGTTAAACTTGAGGATTTGAGTCCCCTCTCTAATTTGTTATATTTTCTGTTGGACATAGTGAGGTTATTTACTGGAAGTTCAAAGTTCTCCACCGACACTAATATCAGTTTAGTGTATCCCTATAGTATAAAATTCAATTGAGGCCCATCTGCTAACGGTCAAATCTAAAATAGCCTGTGTATATAATCCTGAGCAGCAGTTATAGGCCTGCAAAGTAACCTCGCTATGACCAATATCTTACAATGATTTTAAATGAGGGATCCCCTTCAGAGGGTCTATAATATTGCCACTGCTGAACGCTTATACACAGAGGGATTTCTGCTTTGCACCCCGCTGCATGTCCACCATGAGTGACTGTAATGATCGCTTACCAGGCTACGCAACAGTGCGCAGCAGTGTCCAGGGGTCCATTCATCTGCTCCCTCAAGGTTATCGGGTGTACAGCTTGGGAGACGGTTCAAGTGCGCACCGGGCACGATGTCTCAGTCAGGGAGGCCGGATCTATTTTCTCCATCTTCGGCGATGGTCTGATGCAGCGTGAGTATGGACGTTGCAATGCGGTCTCCCCGTATGGGGTAAGAGCAACATCGGAGCGGCTCGCAATATCTGCAGACTAGTCGGCAGTATGTGAGATGTATCGGTCTCCTTAGGTGCCCGCTTGTAATCCGGGGTTTCAGATATGGGGTAGACCGGGGTAGGCCGCAGACCGCAACACTGAGAGGATTCTAAAATATGCGCCACCGTCAATCCCACTCGAGTTCAGTGGAAGCATAAGCTGGTCGGACAGTAATATCCACCGTTAGATTATTGGTTATAAGGTTTAGGTCCCTTTTTAATGAAGATAATCGGGTGTGGGGCTTTAGAGCCAGAATTTAGGAAGCCATTTCCCTGTGTGGCTAGACTCCGCCCCCCCCGTCTCCATTTATTTTTCATTTTATTTTAGAAGATTTATTTTTATTTTGTTTGCTAATTAGACTGTCCTTCAGTGAAGGCTAAGAACAGCTAGTAGATATTTTTGCAGCTTCAAGCTTGCAATGCATGAAGTTAAATGGACATTCCAGACCAAATTAGAATCCACAGATACAAAACTGCTTCTATTCAAAACTAAAATGTAATTTACATTTATTAGCAAAAATTCTTCTAATAAACCCTATATCTGTTTGAAAAGTGTATTTAAGTATACACTGTGAACCAGCATTTTAAACACAGCACTTGATCATAAAGCCTAAGGTGCTTGTACCATCTGGTAATTACTTGTTTTGTTAATTGCTGACATGATACAAACCCTACTGATTCTCTGAGCATCTGCAGTATTTAAAACACTGGTGCACTGAGAATATCTGGCTATTCTTCACATGCACGTGCAGAGAAAAATCTAAAACAGTGACAATTTTTACAAGAAGCATTTTTACCAGTACATGTATAATGCAAATATGTTTCTATTCAAAAATGTAATTCATCTATGTGCAATTTGTATTCAGTTTAAAACTTTTGTACTGAAGACACTTTTTGTTATCTTCTAAAAGTTTTTGTTATCTTCTAAAAGTTTAAACCACTTTAAGTTATGTGCAGTGTAGCTAAGTTAATAATAAACTTACTGTCCTTGAACACACTTTGTTTACAAATTTATTTTGAACTGAACTAGTTACTTTTTTCAAAAGAAATAATTCTACTATTTCAGATGTTGTGAGTTCCTTACTTTGGGCTAGATTACAAGTGGCATGCTATTCTTATGCGCTAACTTGCGCGCATAAAAGTAAACGTGTTCACTCAAGCGCAAACTAAATTAGCGAGCATCAGGATTGCCTGATTGAAAACCTAGCATAAAGTGTAAGAGTTAAAAAAAGGAAGTGCACCAAACACAACATAAATAAATTAAAACAACATGTTACACTCATATACAGTGTGTGTATATATATATATATATATATATATATATATACACACAGTATGCTTTCTGATAAAAATTATTCATATAAATATTAATAAAATTGACAAGGTGTTTGAATGGAAAGGGCTATAATGTGTGTATGTATGTATGTATGTATGTATGTATGTATATGTATGTATGTATGTATGTATGTGTGTGTGTATATATATATATATATATATATATATATATACATACATATACAAAACATTCAAGGGGACTGCACTCTCAGACTGGACTGGGTACACATCCTATGACCCTGCAACATGCACAGCCCTGGGTGTTCAAAAGCACTTACATGTATCTGTACTGTCCCTAGATTCCCAGGCAGTTAACCCCATGCAAGGCCCATAGGGAAAACTACAAAATAAATAAATACACCACACAGAGGAAGTCTAGCACTCACTTGCAAGCTCTCAGCTAAGATTAAAAACAAACCAGGAAGCGTTAGTTACCGAATCTGGCCAAATGGGACAAGCCCAAGTACCACTTCAAGTTCTCTCCCAAAACCTGGGTCCCTAATACAGCCATGCAATGCAAGCTATCAATCATTCAAACTGGGAACAAGTGAAGGGTGCACAGGCTGATGTAATCACCCTAGACATATACAAAACACAGAAGGGGACTGCACTCTCAGACTGAACTGGGTACACATCCTATGACCCTGCAACATGCACAGCCCTGGGTGCTCAGTAGCACTCACCGGTAGCTGTACTATCCCTTGAGTCCCAGGCAGTTAACTCCAGACAAGTCTGGGTGCAAGGCTCATTGGGAAAATTACAAAACATCTAGCATTTTGTCTACATGAGGAGGAAAAAAATTATGATACCAAGGTTCTAGAGGGGCAACATTGAATCTCCACTTTCTGTTCCATGTGTTTCTTGTCTTCACAGTCTTTCTGGTTCTATGCTTAGTGGGCCACAGCAGCAGTAGATATGCAACCCAGACAACTAGCTATTCCCTCCTTGCCTCACCTTTATCCCCCACTGGGAGCATTTCAATTGGGTAGGTGATGGGAGCATAGCAAAATTCAAATTGTGAAGGAAGTCAGCCAGGTAAAAGAGTTGGTACATCTCACCAGTTCTGAGATAAATAAGAAAAAAATAGTAACACTAGCAGGGACACCCACGACCAGTAGCAGCAGCACTAGCCATAGCAGAACCTGGAGCTTCAACTTCTAGCCTTGAGAGAAAAGCAGTTTCCCAGAGGCCAGGGACATACCAAGCAGCAGCCTATCCTAGAACATTTTGGTAACTTACATTTAAGGGGTATGTCTAAAGAATTGTATAATATGATTACCAGACTGGTTGAGCACTGTTGGAGGTGCTTCATTTCCTCTGATAGAAGAGGGGAGCCCTTCAAGCAGCTGCTGTAACCCACTTACACTGTGCTTGCTCACATAATGAGCAGGAGAATAGTGCCCTCACTATATCATTCCTGTGTAGCGGTACTGAAAGAAGAGCTGTGAAAGGCTGCTGTACAGGGTGCACACTTCACCTCTAATCTATGAAGTGCTCCTACTGCACAGCATGCCTTTTTGTTCCTGACTGCACACTGGTGGCAACCTGTCTCATACCTCAATATTTTGTCCTCCCTCAAAACAATGATGGCACAGTGGGTTGGACAGCAGTCAATATTGTTTAGACAGGCTGTGTTGTGATTGATGGACAGCAGCAACGTTTCAGGTTTCATGCTATGATGGCATGATTAAGGGTGTGTAACCCGAAACGTTGCTGCTGTTTCTCAGTTTCATGTCAAATAAATCCAGTTGAAGAGCTGAATTTAAATGCTGCTGCCTGCCTTTGCTTTTTGATGTGATATCTGGGCGTTGGTATAGTACCCAGTGGCAGCTTGGCACCATACATTAGCTAGTGCTGAATTATCTGTTGAACTTTGTGACTGATTGGTCAAATATATGTTGAAAGCTCTTAGAGACATAGCAACAGGTTAGGAAACCTGCTAGATCATTGCTGTAAGCCTGCCGACCACTTCCACTATTGCATTAAAGTGAAAGTAAATCCTAGCGTTTTACAAACGACTCCTCTTCTGTGGACCAGCGCCTCCAACTATCCACATACCTTCAAATCAGTCTTGGAGAAAACTGAGGGACGGCTGTGGTCACTGCTCCATAGGGGAGTATTATTCCTTTCATTTTGTTACATCTGTATTCTATGTTTCGGATAGAGCATGCAATTTTAAGCAACTTTCAAATTTACTTCTATTATCATTTTTGCTTAGTCCTCTTTATTTGAAAGGCAGGAATTTAAGCATAGGAGCCGGCCCATTTTTGGTTCAGCACCTGTGTAGCACTTGCTGTTTGGTGTATTCAATGCAGCCACCAATCAGCAAGCGCTAACCAGGGTGCTGAACCAAAATTGGACTGGCTCCTAAGCTTAAATTATTGCTTTTTCAAATACAAATACCAAGAGAACAAAGAAAAATTGATAATAGAAGTAAATTAGAAAGTTTCTTAAGATTGCATGCTCTATCTGAATCATGAAAGGAAAATTTGGGGTTTAATATCCCTTTAAGGAAATAAATTCTCTGAGAAAGGAGATAATTTAGCAGAAATTTTTGGAGAATGTCCACATACAGGTGAAACTTGAAAAATTAGAATATCGTACAAAAGTTAATTTATTTCACTAATGCAACTTAAAAGGTGAAACTAATATATGAGATAGACTCATTACATGCAAAGCAAGATAGTTCAAGCCGTGATTTGTCCTAATTGTGATGACTATGGCTTACAGCTCATGAAAGCCCCAAATCACCTTTTAAGTTGCATTAGTGGAAATAAATGAACTTTTGCACGATATTCTAATTTTTCGAGTTTCACCTGTATAATCTTTAAAAAGGTACCAAATCTTAAAGAACAATTATCAAATAAAATAATTAACAATACTACTACAGGTAAAAACAGGTTACTTCCCACAAAAATGGGTTTTAGGAGATGCCAGGATTGCAATGCATGGAAACGAAAAAAGGCAACAAATATGTAAAAAAAGCATATGATATAAATCAATTTATCACTTGTAACAGCAAAAATGTAGTATATTTACTACGCTGTTCATGTTGATTTATATAGGTCGTACCTCTATACTCCTAAAAACCAGACTAAATGAGTGTATATATATATATATGTATATATATATATATATAAATAAATAAATCAATACAATTTTTGCATAGAAAATTAGCACATCTAGGCACGTTCCCCGCTTGCTTTTCCCCATTAAAGCGTCATATACATTGTTATCAATGCACAAGAGAATTCTGGGTAAGATATGCAAATTAGATATGCAAAATTTCAGTTTTTTTGCTTCAAATACTGTTTTAACACGTGATCCCTTAACAGTATTATTGTAGCAACCCAGAAACCACTCACTAGACAAGCTTGTTTCGTTCTTTTTAGAACTCGTCAGTAGGAGATAGATTCTGGTTGCTGCTTTGGTAAAGTATAATTTTAATGAATTTTGCTTTAACCCTGAAATTAGCTTTACCAAAGCAGCAACCAGAAATATATATGTATGTATATATGTATGTATATGTGTATATATGTGTGTGTGTGTATATATATATATATATATATATATATATATATATATATATATATATATATACACATATAAATACAATGTGGAAGGAAAAAGGCACTTACCGGGTCTTAAATAGTAGATACAATCTCTTTATTCTGTGACGTTTCGAGGTTTCCTCGTCCTCAGACAATCAAATTGTGTATACTTATTTTAAGGTGCACCCCAGGCAGAAGTATGCTTATTTGAAATACTGGGAGTGCTGTACCACCAATGACTATATATATATATATATATATATATATATATTCACCTTTAGTAACAATAGATATTATAGAATCAAAATCAGAACAAAAATGTGTTTTCCCTGAAAGGAAAGAGATAATAATCTGGATTTTGACATCATATCAGCAGACCAGGGTTTAAGCCAAAGACATGCTTTTGACATTGATCTTCGCAATATCAAATACAGCATCAAAAATAAAAGAATTGGCACTCTTAAGTAAACCCAAAAGGTTTGCACTAGCAGAGTCATCAGAATACTGTTCCGAAAGACTAGACAACCAGTATATTAATAAATAAAAAGAGAGAAGCGCTCAACCCGGGAACGAACAGTAGCATAATAGCTTGTTCTATGGCTAGTTACCACCCAAGAAGCAGCCTCTTTTTGCTCAATATGTGCCTTTCACAGAGAAGAACTTTCCTGAAGCATATCAGTCTGATCCAGGTTGAGCGCTTCTCTCTTTTTATTTATGTAGATTATGACACTTAGGGAAGTCTCCCTAAGTGTAAGCGGGAATCCAGACGTGGACCCGTTGCTCAGTGTGCTTAGAGGGATATGGCTGCACCTCACTGACGAGGCCCACAATAGGCCGAAACATACATCTGGGGTTTTGCTGTTTCTCTCGTTCAGAGAGGGATTGCCTGGATTTTCGGGGCTGGATTGTACTGTGAAGTCAGGGTCAGACTGATATGCTTCAGGAAAGTTCCTCTCTGTGAAAGGCACATGTTGAGCAAAAGGAGGCTGCTTCTTGGGTGGTAACTAGTCATAGAACAAGCTATTATGCTATTGTTCATTCCCAGGTGGAGCGCTTCTCCTTTTTTATTTATGCAAACCAGTATATTAAAACAGCAACTATATCAACAATAGAAATATCTGACCTGAGGATATAGCCTGCATGTAAAAAGGCCCTTCTATGAAAAGACTCTAAATTTCTACCTAAAGGGTCTTTCAAAGAAGTACATTTAGCCAGAGGGGAAATTGCCCCATCAACCTTGTGAACTGTTTCCCACAAATCAATATTAGTAGCAGCAGGTAAAGGATATAACTTTTTAAACCCTGCAGAAGGGTAAATTAATTCGCTGGCTTAGACCATTTCCTAGAAATCATGTCAGATACATCATCAGGAATAGGGAAAACCTCAGGGATATTAACAACAGCCTGAAAAGTGGAATTTAAATTATTGTTAGGCTTATCATCTGAAACGTTAGGCTCTTTAACCCCTAAAGGTTAAAGACCTCCTTTTAAAAGAGAACGAATATGTTCAACTGTTAACAAAAAGAGGAAATATCAGGTTCAACATCAGATGAAGATTCCTCATCACCAGAGGAAACATTAACATCTGAAGACATAACGGTATCCCTGGTTTCAGGGTACATAGAACTTGTAGAAAGTAAAATTTGAACTGACCTTTTCTGCTTATTTGAAGGCGGCAAGGCATCCAGGGCTTAGAAATTGCAGCATTGATTTAAAAACAAAATTTAGTAGGTGAAACTGTCAGTATCCTCCTCTAAAGAACAAACAGAAGGTGCGTTTAATATCCAAAGAAACAGCATTGCATTAACAATTGTAAACATGGGCCACTTCAGCTTTTTTATAATAAGCACACCTAATAATGGTAGAAAACTGGTCAGGGGACTCAGTTTCTTTGGTAGATTTAAGGACAAAATCAGACTGCTCTATTATACCATATGACAAAGCAATGCAATAAACACTATAACACCCTTAAAAAGCTCTTGTTGAATGGAAATCACCCCTCCAAAGTACCTTTTTAAATAAACGTACAGGTACAAACTGCAAAACGTACAGGTACATACTGCAAAACAAAGCAGGAGACATTAACATAACATCCAAAAGCAAATAACGTTCATCAGAAAGAAATAACGCACGTGAAAAAAAGGAATTTTAGCTTGCTAAAACCAGTTGTGCGCATAGCCAAGGACAAAGATGTGCGTAAACCGGCCATTACATGAAATAACTAAAGAAAAACTAAAGGGAGATACGCTAACCCAACAAGGGTTAACCCGACATGCACAACCGTGATGAGCTTAAACCTAAAGGTCAATGAGCCAAAAAAGCCAATGCACAAAGAACAGCAAGGGAATAGTGTAAAGTATTCATTCCCAGCATTAAATATCTTAAAAATTTATATATATATGTGTATGTGTGTGTGTGTGTGTATATATATATATATATATATATATATATAAATTTAAAAAGTGCCCATAACATAGCTATAGAGTGTCCAAAATGTTTAATAAATGATACTTACCAATAGACACTCAAGTAAGTGGCAGACAGCCAAACCAGTACTGAAACATAGCAGCAGCAGTTTAAAGTATAGGGTTATATTATAGATCCATAAAGTGAGGCAAAAGAAAAGTCCCTGCGACCAATTAAGAAATGGTTATGAAAAATTTCCCATGAGGTGAAAAACGAATCACAAACCATACCCCATATATATATACATCCCACTGACAAGCACTGTACTCTAAGGGGACTTTTTTGACACCTAAGAGATAGAAAGATTGGTTAGCAAGCTTGCTTCTGCATTACAACACAGATGAAAAACCTATTCTTATTGAGATGAGACTTGGCTCGTGCACGCCAATAGACCCCATAGACCTCAATGGGGAGAAAGTGTTAGGAAAAAAAAAACACCTGCGATCGCGGAATGGAGATCGCCGTAACGCAACCCCATTGATGTCTATGGGGAAAAGACGTTTAAACCTAACACCCTAACATAATAAACCCCTAGTCTAAACACCCCTGTAATTTTTTGTATGTAAAAGAGCTGTTTAACTTAGGGCA
Organism: Bombina bombina; assembly: GCF_027579735.1. Classification (NCBI taxonomy): domain Eukaryota; kingdom Metazoa; phylum Chordata; class Amphibia; order Anura; family Bombinatoridae; genus Bombina; species Bombina bombina. Next base: position 781,564,172 of record NC_069502.1, on the reverse strand, counting down.
ATGCCCTACAAAAGGCCCTTTTAAGTGCTATTTGTAGTTTAGTGTTAGGTTAGGGGGTGTTTTTATTTTGGGGGGCTTTTTTATTTTTATAGGGGTATTAGATTAGGTGTAATTGTTATTATTTTGGATAATTTTGTTTTATTTTTTATAATCTTAGTGTTATTTTATTTTTCATAATTTTAGCGTTTTTTTTTTTTTTTCATTTTTATAATGCTAGATTTAAAAAAAAAAAAACAACGTAGTATTAGGTTTATTTAAATTTGTAATTTAGGTTTTTATTTTTTCGAAGTGTTAGGTTTTTTTAACCATGTACTTTATGATTTTTAATTGATATTTTATTAGAATAGTTATGTTAGGTTAATTTATTTTAGTTATAGTTATATTGTAACTTTTAATTTAAAGTTAGGGGGTGTTAGGTTTAGGGGTTCATAGTTTAATTTAGTGTTTTGCAATGTGGGGGTCCAGCGGTTTAGGGGTTAATACTTTATTATAGTGTTGGCGATGTGGGGGGGATGGCGGTTTAGGGATTAATATGTCTATTTTAGTGTGGGTGGGCAGAAGATTAGGGGTTAATAGGTTTATTTTAGTTTTGGCGATGTGGGGGGCCGGCGGTTTAGGGGTTAATAGCTTTATATAGTGTTGGCAATGTGGGTGCGCTGCAGATTAGGGGTTACTAGGTTTATTTTAGTGTCGGCGATGTGGGTGGGCGGCAGATTAGGGGTTAATAGGTGTAATATAGTATTTGCTATGCGGGAGGGTGGCAATTTAGGGGTTAACAGGTAGTTTATGGGTGTTAGTGTACTTTGTAACATTTTAGTTATGAGTTTTTTAAACATTTTTGTTTCGCAAAATCCTTAACTACTGGTCTCAGATTGTGGAATGCTCATGGCGCATTAGGCCATAACGCAAGCATTTTAGCCGGACCGCACAACCTGTAATTTGACGCTATGGAAAATCCCACACTCAAACATTTTTTTTTTAGTGCATAATGGAGAGTGCGTTAAGGCTAAAATGCTTGTTAATAATTAAACGAGGCCTTAACTATTTAAATCTAAGTATTGCCTAATGTATACACATTGCTTTGTTTTAGTAAAAGTTTTCAATAAAAAGAAATCTGTTTTCACAGCATTCTGGTATTCTCCCTTTTTCAGCACTAATAAGTATGCTTGGCACTGCTGATGACCCATCTAAAGAAGATTCAGTAAGCTGCATTTTTTGGGGAGCAATTGGCTTTTGGAGAAACAATTTTCCACATCTGAGTGATCCTTATCCCGATTTACAATGTAACCAGGAAAAAAAACGGTGTTCATATGGGGATCAGAACAAAAGACAGCTTTCCAAGTTGCAAAATAAGCTATACATCAGCATTGAAAACTGGTGCCCCTACAAAAGGATCAGCCTTTTCTGTTAGATTTCACCTGTACCCACAATCTGAGAATGTGCGGACTGTACCAGGAGCAGAGGTACTCTTAAGGAAAGAATATGATGACAACTGGTTACTGGTCCAGTTAACTAGTTCACAGCAAAGATACACACCCTTGGAGAAGCACCTGTGGGCAGCATGTACTGCCTTACAAAGTACTGAAGGACTGAACTCCCTATTGGAGGCTGGGCAAGAGACAATAGAATGTCAATCCAAACAGTAACACAGCAATCAACTCTCCTCAAGTGAAAATCATATTTACAGGAAAGAGGAGGAGTGACAGCCAGAAATCTCAAGCAAGATGGCTGGGCTAGTTACACTTGAGAGCTTGACAGAAGAGACGCAAATTGCAGCAGTAATCTTGGAGCCCTCTCCTGTGAAAGTAGGAACAACATTTCAGGACCTAACTGAAGATCGACCAAGAAGGGCCTGGTTTACAAAAGGATCTGCTGGTTTTTGCCATGATGGCAGACACTGAACATCAGCAGTGGGCAATCCAAAACAAATTACCTTGGTGTTGGGAGCAGCTCAAAGAGAGAAAGTCTACAATTAAACTGACTGTTCGGCATGTTTTAAAGGATTTGGAAGAAAAGAGAGAGTAAGATGGAAAAAGTCTCTGGTGCGATTAAGACATAAGGGACAAGCTGTGGAGGATGTGAACAGCATACAAGTGTGGGTATCTCATTTAGATGCACATGCTGGGAACATCCATAATGGAATTGTTCATCAGCTGATCAAAGTCAGAAGTCATTCCTATGGATCCAGTGTTGCTAAATTTGGCATGCTGGGTACATGAAAAGCTGGATACAGAGAAGTTAAAGCCAGCTATCTATTGGCACAACAGAGAGGAATTCCAGTGACTCAATAACAGCAGCAGACAATTCAAGACCAATGCTCTACCTTTGGTATCATGAAACAATGGCCTCTGCAGAAGAAGATGACAGGGACACTGTGACATAGAGAAGGGCCTGCTCAAGTTTGGCAAATTGATTTCATAGGCCCTTTGCCAAAAGAAGTGATATTCTGTTGTGTCATATTAGACTCATACTATGGATCAAAAGCAGCAAATCAGGAAGCCACACTAAAAGCCTTGAGACAAATTGTGACTCATTATGGAATGCCAGAAGAAATTCAATCACATGAAGGAACACACTTTACTGGTGCAATCATGAATCTTAGATTGTGAAGTGGATTTTGCATATTCCACACTAGCTTGCAATGCCACAAAAAGTTAATTTAACTCAAAATTACTGCTACTACTACAGTTAAGTATTATTGCATTTAGTTAACATTGTTATCGATAACCAGTAGTTGTTAAGCTCTAATAATTTCTTCTTAGAAAATCATGCATCATCTACCGTTTGACACCCAGTTGACATACTTTTCATTAGGTTTTATTACCTCATGAAAAACTCAGCAGTTGGTAAACACAAATTGGCCATTTTTGCATTAGTTTTGACTATGCAAGATGTAATTGCTTTTCTAGAGTCTGTAGGTAGCGGGCAGATACTGATAATTACATATGTATTTAATATGCTGAACATATATCCAGTACGGCTAACGAGAGCCATATAATCCTCAAGAAACCAGAAATAACATCTTAGCATTTAGCAAGCCCATTAGTACAATCTTTCATTCTACTTACATTTTCTAGATTGTAAAGAGCAGTATTCTAATCTTTAGGAACAGGGTTTCTCTCATCCATTTTACAAATCAAAAATGAAGTCTTTGCCAATCAGCGTTGCTTGTTTAAAACCGTCTTTCATTCAAAGAATTATTAAGTCACGTAGTTTGGTTTTTCACAAGATTTATCTATTTTACCTAAGTTTGGAGGAAATATAAGAAGAAATCTGCAGTTTTCAGTTTAGTATTAAGCAGTCAATGAAAGCCGTAGAGCCAGAGAAACAACTTTGGAAATCTCCCACGGGAAGGAGGCAGATGCCGTGAGCGCTCGGTGGGGGAACACGAACACAGGCTCCAAGATGGGTCTATGTGGGTTTTCCATTGGCAAATAGTAGGTGACTTTGTATCTGACTTTTCATTCCGACTTCTCATTTCAATTTTGCACAAAAATCAAATCTCTAAATAAACTCTCCCCTTCGGATCCAATCAAGGATTATTACCATGACCTGGGTATGAGAAAAGGAGGGATCTCAAAGAGATAAAGGATATTTCCTCGGGGCAAAAGAATAACGGTGCTAGTAACTGTCCCAAGAAGTGCATGGTATAAGACTTAAAGGGACAATTTACTCAAAAATGTTCTTCCCCTTTAATTTGTTCACAATGATCCATTTTACCTGCTGGAGTGTATTAAATTGTTTACAAGTATTTCCATTAACCTTATATTGGCATTTGAATTAGTTTGTTTAGCCTGTGGTATCCCCACCCATCCTGAAAGTATTTGGCCACGAGGCAAAGCTGTATTAACACAGCCAGTAGAAGAAATTACACTCCCAGTGGGTTATAGAAGAGAAATACAAGTGTTAAAGGTGAAATACGGCAACAACAACAATACTTAGCTGGGGAGCCTAGACGCCGTCGTCCATACAGCGTTGGAAGCGGGCTGCACATCCGGGGATCCAACACTCAATGTGAAGAAAACCTGCTCCAGCTGTCCGCTGTGTATAAATGTGAAAAAGAGGAAGGACTCCACACAGTCAAGTTGTTAATGTTAGTAAAGTAACGTCCCGTATCAGTATGTTGAAGGCTAGGTTAAGACACCATGCACACAGCACTTTTGTAAAATTCAATAGAACAATTTTATTCAATACATAGTTAAAAGTCCAAACAGAAAATGAGCTCAGGCTCTCTCACTCACAGACAGTTGAAAGATAAGGGTAGCGGTGATGTCATCTGACACGTTTCCCGCCGGTTGGCGCTTTCTCAAAGATAGTTCTGGGATGGTTCTCATAGGCGCTAAATAGCCCACACTGAGTATAACCACTCCTACAAACTAATTGACGTACTGTTTCTACCACACAAGGTTGCTACAATGCTGCTAATTAGTATGCCATTTCATATAGCAACACCTCAGTTCCGCAATATCGCGGCTCATCAGGTAAGCTAAATCTCCACATATGGGGGAAGAAAATGAGACATTGTTGCAACTTTTGTGGCAAAAACTTAAATAGAAAAAAGAAAAAGAGACACATTCAAAAAGATACATTCTATACAGAACATTCTATGTGGCTGTTTTGCAGGGACATGATTTCAAGCCATTATTTATGAGAATGTCGTTGCACATTTACCAGTATAATATTAGTATAAGTGTAATGGAGTTACGAACATAAGTAACAGTTGATCTGTCCCATTCCTTATTTATCAATAACATCTACTAGGGACCAACAGTTTTTTACTACTCAGTTGGAAGTATCTATAATGTCAACCTATCATTATCGTTACACATCCATCAAACAAAAAATAACTTAACTGGTACAAAACTTTAGTCTATTGCATTACTAAATGATAGTTCAACAGCCACAATAAATTATTCAAAAATTAATAATCATAACAAAGATTAAAAGAAAAAAAAAAGAAAAGAAGAAAATATATATATATGTATAAAAAAAAAAAAACAGACCGTAAGATGTGAGGAGTCACTTTTATCACTACACACCATATATCTTAGACAAATTGCATCTTGAGATTTATGTGTCGTCACTTGATGTTAGATATGATTAGAAAAAACTAATTTTAGATAATAAATTCTGTATTGTTACAGTTTTATGTATCAATGTAAACTACAGGGAAAAGGATTAGAGGTACCTCTGTCACACATTCGCTCTAGACATGCCTGGTTGTCACTAATACTAATTGTATATATACATTTACAGTGTGGAGTATGAAATTTGATATCGCTACATCTTATACTCTATAGACCTTGATAAAGATCTAGGTCCCATCTCAAGTTGATACCCTTGGGTTCCTTAGTATCTAGTTTGAAGATCCACTGGACCTCAACGTCCAGTAGCTTTTTATATCTATTGCCTCCCCTTTTGTTTAATGGAATATAATCAATTGCTTGAAAAGTTAATGCTTTTGTATTTTCAATATGTGCACTAAAATGTTTGGCAACTGGTGTTTTGGGAGGGTCCTTTTCAATAGATGTAAGGTGCTCTCGTATCCTATCCTTTAAATTCCTACTTGTGGAACCTGTATATTGCTTTCCACAAATCTCACATGTAATGACATAAATAACATATCTTGAGCAACAATCCAATCTATATTTAATGTTATGTAATTATTAGCTGTTAATACTATGATATCTCCTGTTTTACAATGTACACAAACATTACAATGTCGGCCACAGCGAAAGAAACCCTTCCTAGCCAACCATGTCTCTTTGGTCTTACATTCTGACTTATAGACATAGTTAATAAGTCTACTACCAATAGTCGGTGCTTTTTTCGGAATAAACTTTATACCTTTTTCAACAATTGTTTTACAATCCTGGTCAAGGGTTAGGATTTTAAGGTTCCTATTTATTATATTCTTGATTTTGCCAAATTGATTGCTGTACTGAGTAATGAATTTTATATCATCTGTGGTTATTAGTTTAGCTTTATCTTCTTTTTACAATTTTGTAAATAAATAAATAAACTCTCCCCTTCGGATCCAATCAAGAATTATTACCATGACTCGGGTATGAGAAAAGGAGGGATCTCAAAGAGATAAAGGATATTTCCTCTGGGCAAAAGAATAACGGTGCTAGTAACCGTCCCAAGAAGTGCATGGTATAAGACTTAAAGGGACAATTTACTCAAAAATGTTCTTCCCCAGTGGGTTATAGAAGAGATAAGGTAATAAAATGTTAATTTTCCATTGTCCTCTCCAAGTATTGGTGATTGGTTTATGGACAGATAAAAGATAAAGAAGCAGGTATATGTACACAATGTGATAAAGTAATTAGATATGATTATACATTCAAGCTCAACCCATTTTATTAGGTTGTGGCTTCAAAACACAAAATCAGCTAATTCATATACACAAATAAGCCTTTAAAAGCAAATCTCATACATTTTAAACTCTGCAGCTGGTAAAAAAAGTAATTGGAAACACATTAAGGGAAAAATATATCTTAGATTTTACCTTAGATTAATGTATGATAATTTATAAGCCCTTGAAGGCCACCCCTTATTTTAATGCATTTGGCAGTTTTTCAGAGCTAGAGAGCGTTAGTTCATGTGTGCCATACAGATAACATTGTGACCACACCCATTTTGTTACAAATGAGAGGGCACTGATTGGCTAAATAAAAATTCTGTCAAAAGAACTCAAATAAGGGGCAGTCTGCAAAGGCTTAGATACAAGTTAATCACAGAGGTAAAAAGTATATTAATATATCCGTGTTGGTTATGCAAAACAGGGGAATGGGTAATAAAGGGATTATCTATCTTTTTAAACAATAACAATTCTAGAGTAGACCGTGGGTTCAATTTATCAAGCTCCGTATGGAGCTTGATGACTCTTGTTTCCGGCGTGTGGTTATGGACCGCTGCTCCATAACTTGTCCACCTGCTCTGAGGTTGCGGACAGAAATCAACCCGATCGAATACGATCAGGTTGATTGACACCCCTGCTAGCGGCCGATTGGCCACGAATCTGCAGGGGGCGGCATTGAACCAGCAGTTTACAAGAACTGCTGGTGCAATAATAAATGCCCAGACCGTATGCTGTCGTCATTTATCGATGTGCAGCGGACATGATACGCTACATTGTATTATGTCCGCTCGCACTTACATAAATATACCCCTGTCCCTTTAAGTATACAAACTTTCAGTGTAAGTAAGGATACCACAGGCAAAATCAGCTATTTCTAATGTTGATATGAAGCAAAGGAGCCAAAATTGATTCATTTTGGACAATCAATATAGTATAGCAAAATGTTCTATATCTTTGTTCCATTTGAAAATTTAAGCTTATATAAAAATTAAAGAGTAACCTATAGGTCATATACAATAATTGTAGGCCAGACTCTCTCCTATCTGCAAAAATAGTAGCTTTCTCCACTCAATACTTTTTAAAACAATATTTCATCCAGATATATTATCAAAGCCCATGTTATTCCATTTTTAAGCAATTAAATCAAAATTTTCTGAGGTTTTTTAAATCAAACTTGCATACATATGTTATTTTATATATTCTAGCTTTATATTATCTTGGTAACAAAGTGATACGGGTTTCCAATTAAGGGCCAGATAACGAGTGGCTGGCTAACAGTTACGCAAGCTATATTGGGTTTATCGCGGCTGTTTGTGCACATCGGGTGTAGCGCTCTTATTACAAGTTGAAACAAAGCACAATTTAATTGAATGGGATAGCGAGACCGTAGAACTCTAATTAACTGTTTGGCGAAACAAAAAAAGTCACAAAACACATCAAAAATATATTTAAAAGTAAGGTTACACTCATAATACCAGTATCTAAAATTATTAAAAAAAATCTTGCACAAAAAAGTTATAAGGGCTCAAAGGTCTCAGGTGTTAGAAAAAAAGGCAGGCAAAGAGCTTTAACATAGAGATACATACATTAACATGACTAAAGATGTATATGTATGTATATATTTATGTTTATATGTGTGTACATATCTGTGTGTGTGTGTGTGTGTGTATGTATGTATATATATATATAAAAAACAAGTAAGTGGAAACTGTGGAAAGCACTATATATGGTGACACACGAACACCAAGGAAGAGGGCAATAATGTTAAAATCTATTAATATATGTGAGAAAATAAATCAAAAGTCTGATAAACATGAGTTAATGCAATACAAAGCATAGCACCAAATTTACATACCATATATATGAATAAAACAACTTGCATAAAAATATAAATACAGTATAGACATATATATATATATATATATATAGATCCAGTAGTACCAGCACTCACTATTTAGTTGCAGCGTCGGGGTGCTCCCAAGTGTTAAATATATTAAGGGTTCCAGTGAACAGAGGCACTCGCCGGTATAGTGAACAAAGTGTTTTTTATGTGATAAGAATAAAAAACACTTTGTTCACTATACCGGCGAGTGCCTCTGTTCACTGGAACCCTTAAAATATATATATATATATATATATATATATATATATATACAACAATAGCAGCAATACATGGTGAGACACGAGTACATTAACAGCAATAGATGGTGAGACACTAATACACAAGATGTACTATAACATATAAAATGTTAATAGGATTAAAGTGGGTCAGGGTATGTGATGGAATAGAGACCAATCCAATAGAGAGCGTGTATTATTAATAATATAGGCAATGGGAGTGTGAGACGAAGCAAGAATTCCAAGTGTTCACATCTATCTGAAGAGTGAGATGGTTCCACACAAACCCCTTAGGGTATATACTTACAGGATCAACCCTCAATCTAAATGAGGTAAGGATAAGGCGTAGACTGAGATCAGATAGAAGATCAAACCCCTACGTCATGGCTGGAGCTGTATGGATACGCCCCCTTAAAAAACTCACAATGAATCAGTCTCGCGCAATTTGACTCACGATGAACCAGTCTTGACAACCTTCAGCATAGCTAGAAGTTTGTTTTTTCCTGAATACACATTACAAATTTTGTTTACGGGACACATAAGGTTGTAGGTGAGATCCTAGTATTAATATGATGCAGCCAGTAGCCACACTTACTGATCAGTATCATAAGTAATTGTGGCTACTGGCTGCATCTCAAAAGAATGAAGAAAATTAGATATTAGATGTAAATTGGAAAGTTATTTAAAATTGCATGCTCTTTCTAAATCATGAAAGAAAACACATGGGTTTCATGTCCCTTTAAATGGTGTCTTGGAAAACTGGTCAACTTAGTAAACATCTGATTTTAGTCTAAAGGATTGTAACAGAAACTCTTGCCGGATAACAAAATGTTTGCTCTGATTATGAGATCTAGGAATCCAGGCCCATTAAAATATGTTTAAAACATACTTTTTACTTTAATGCGGCAAATTATGCTTATAGATTCCTCCATTATTCAGTAAATATAAAAATGTCTTGATCCAGTGGCAGCTGGTGAAATTGACCCCACCCCTTTAAATAAAGCCACATCCTCAGATGGCACCACCAATTCATAAATTAAATAATTAAAAGGTAGACCGAAACACAGAAAAGCACTCAGGGGGAGAGGGAGAGAGAGAGATGGGGGAGAGGGAGAGAGAGACAGGGGGAGAGAAAGACACAGAGGGTTAGAGAGAAAGAGAGAGAGACTCAATTACACAGAGGGTTAGAGAGACACATAAGGGATTAGAGAGTCAGAGGGGGAGGAAGAGAGACAGGGATAGAAAAGAGACCATGGGGGAGAACGACACATAAGGAGAGAGAGAGAGAGAGAGATGGATAGAGAGAGAGATGGATAGAGAGAGAGATAGACGGATAGAGAAAGAGAGATGGATAGAGAGAGAGACTGATGGGAGAGAAAGAAAGACAGAGAGGAGAGAGACAGACAGAGGGGAGAGACAGAGAGAGAGAGACAGAGGGGAGAAAGAGAGAGACAGAGGAGAGAGAGAGAGAGAGAGAGAGAAAGAAAGACAGAGGGGAGAGAGAAAGACAGAGGAGAGAGAGAAAGACAGAGGGGGGAGAGAGAGAGAGACAGAGGGGGGAGAGAGAGAGACAGAGGGGGGAGAGAGAGAGAGACAGAGGGGAGAGAGAGAGACAGAGAGAGACAGAGGGGAGAGAGAGAGAGACATACAGAGGGGAGTGAGAGAGAGACACAGAGGGGAGTGAGAGAGAGACACAGAGGGGAGTGAGAGAGAGACACAGAGGGGAGTGAGAGAGACACAGAGGGGAGTGAGGGAGACAGAGGGGATTGAGACACATACGTGGGGAGAGAGGGAGGAGTGAGGCACATAAGTGGGGAGAGAGGGAACACTGAAATGGGGGAGGCACCACTGAATGTTTAAGTCATTTATTTTAAGTGACTATCAAATGCTAATAGTCTACAATCTATTTTAAATATCTGAAACAGAACAGCACATATGAATGGGGGCATTAATAAATTATTATTTGTTGTCTACATCAGGGTTGTCCAACATACACCTAAGGAATCCCTGGTTTAAATGAAATACTATAGCTACAGGAGCCATGGAGAATATTTGCTATAACTCATTCTAAACTGCTTGGTTTCATTTTACATTACCATGCTGTTGGTCTAGCTTACTCTAGTCAAATAACAACTCATCCACACAAACAGCATAATAGGAAGATGTAAGAAAACACAGTTGCAGAGCTACAGAGAGTTCATAAGTCAGTAAGAGAGTGATAAAACTATAAACTAGTGTGCAGTACAGAGGCAAGCTGCTAAGGTAGTGGGTGTAAACTTTGAGCAAACAAAATACAAAAACAATCCTTAAACTGCTGTAAAAGAGTAAAAAAAAAACACTAAACCACATTCATTAAATTATCATTTTCACTAACAGAATCCCTATCAGCAAAATCTAAGGTTACAGAACTTACTTTAATAAAATGTGGCTAAAACACTGCTCTCTCTGCATCTCTTCCTGCTCTGTAAGGAAGTGAAAGTGGAACATTCCACTCCACTTGGAGGGGAAGTACTGAACTCTCTTTTTCACTGGAAAAGCTGGCAGCTGCACACGGCAGCAACAAAATAAATGAAAGTCGTTTTTTCCGTTTTTGTTTTGTTTTATATGATTTAACATCCAGCCCCACCCTAAATTCCCATGACTGATGCCTCTTACTTGGTTGGGTCAGCCCAAAGAGGCCTGCCTCAAATAAGCACTTATGGGTCATGCAATGATCTTAACCACTTTCATCCAGTAGGTGGCGCAGCATATTGTGTAATGCTGGGAAAAAATTGCAATTTTTTTTTTATTTTTATTTTTAAAGCCTATAAAAAAATATATATT